>NW_010265108.1:384-28724 GCF_000690775.1 Eurypyga helias | reverse complement strand
ATGATTCTATGATTCTATCCCAACACAAACATATAGCACTTGGGCTGCTCTGCTGAATTTGGTAAAAAACAACTTAGCATCACCCCAAAAAAACCCTACCCAGCTTGTGTGCATGGAGTGGGGAGAAGCAGGGTATCTGGTCATCAACCTCGTGCACTTGGAGTTATTAACAAGAAATGTAAGCATAGACAGGATTTTGGAAATGGAAAACATTTAATGGGCTTCCTATTTGACCAAGGCGTGGATTTAACTACCATAACTCAACTATCAATGTCACCTTGGTTGCTGGAAGCTGGGAAAGTTTTGAGTTCTTCACTCAGCTGGGGAAAAGAGCCAGACCTGGCCAGGAAGATTACACAACTCGCCAAAGCCCTTCCTCTTCATCCTCTCAACATTTCCATACTCAGCTGTAGTAACTTTTCATTGCCAGTGCTCCTCTTATGCTCATGATGAAAAGCCAAGCGTGGAAGGCCTGGAAGATTTGTTTTTAAAACGACGTATGTAATACTTCGATACCATTTTTTTAAACATCTCTTCCTGTAAGAGCTCCTTCTCCAGTCACACTGCGACACTGTCTTGCACCATTCCAGCAACTTGCCTTCCTCTACAGCACTCCCTAAGCAAAGACCTATTTAAAGACTGCTCCCACGAGGAAAGCGTGCTCAGCCCCACTTTACACATGGGCAGGATGAGGGAGAAGGAGTTTTGAGTGATTTGCTCAAAAAATGAAAACGGGAAGTTTGTGGCAGAGCTGGTAACAGACCCCACATCACAGTTCTCCGTCACGTGCACAACCCCACGCTGCCCCCCGCCTACCTCCTACGGTGGGGTGATGCTCTGCTGAGCTGCAAAGGCCACCCCATCGCCCCACAGGGCATCAGGCAGGCATGAGGGTCCTGACAGCTACGGCAGGCAGCACGCCAGCAGCAAGGGTGACACCCAGCAGCTGTGGCATCAGTGATGACAAGCGAGCGGGGTCTCAGGTCTACGTCCCGCATTGAAGCGGCTCTGCATCTGTCCTGGGCACAGCAGGCTGTCCCCACTCTAGCGCAACTTCCCCAGCCCTTGCTATTCTGGGATATTGTCCTGCTGCTGAGGCTGGGAGAAAAATAGCCTCAAGTACAGCATCCCCATTCAGCACCGCTTCCCCTCTCCTCCTCGCTCAGGTCACAAACGTAGCATGTCAGGTCACACAAAACACTAATATTAGCGGATAACAGGGCCATTTTTAAATTAAGCTAAAATTGCTAGGACAGGCAGGTCATTCACCCAAGTTATCCCTCAGTTTACTCCTTTTTTAGCTATTGAAATGACCCACAGCAGTATGGCCCCAGCGTGAAGCCCGGCCAACACAAAAAAAATGTGATGCTGATGGGGAGGAGCAGGGAACATGACACCTTTCCATGCACCGTCTCACTCTCCATCCCAACCCATATCCTCTTCCCACCTGTAACTGCCCTTCCTCCCCAGTGTTTTGAGGTGGAAAGATGGCCCCTTGGATAAAGCTGCTTTGCAGGGGCACGAGGCAGCTGGGGGGCTTGCCATGCCCAACAGCACCCGCAGCCTCCCAGGCACAACTCCCCGTACCCCGCATGGTGGTACTTTGACCCCTGGGGATGGGGAGAGCCAAGCTGGGGCAACAGAGCCCTTGTTCCATGAGGGGGTCACTCTCAGTTCTGGGTAAATACTCCTGGATGACTGAGAAACAAAAGGGAAGAAGCCAACAGTCTGCTGAAGGCATATTCACCCATACACTTTGATAACAACAGGTGGAAGAAAAATGAAAGCAGACAAAAGTCCCAAATCCACATTACTGGAGAGGAGACTAGTTCACGGTGAAAAGGACAGGCCTTTCTCCCACTCATGGCGTTTATTTTACTGTGGGTTGCTTCATTCAACAGCGGCAAACGTTAAGCTAGTCACAGCCCTCCCGCTACTCTGATGCCACCCAACACTTGACCTGAAATAAGCACCAAGACAAAAAAGAGGGAATTGAAACTCTTACACCCTGGCCTTGTGAGCAAGAGGCTGCTCCCAAAAATCCTTTCAGGGGAGAGAAATACAAACTTCTCTAATTTAGATCCTCTAAAATTAGGTGCGTGGGATTTCATACTCCCTGCCCCTTGGTTTTATTTTCAGCTACAACTAAACTTCCCTAGAACAACTCAAGGATGACATAGCCTTTTTTTTTTTTAGGCAAGATTAATCATCTTCATTTAAAAATACTAATATACTAACAGAGGTCAGAGGGAGGAAAGAACCGGACTTGAATTAAGCGCAGTCAGTTTTCCCTCTCCCAAGTCTTCAGAGCAGTTATGAAAAATACACTTTAAATGAGAAACAGATTCATTGCTAGGAGGTTGAAGAGAAGGTGGACAGTGTGGGGAGTAGGTTATTTCAAACCTCCAGGAGAGTAGCAGGAAGCCAAGAGCTGTGGCTTCACAGCATCAGGTTTCTGGCTGAGCTCTGGTCCCCAGCACCAAGTCCCAGTGGAGCTGCGTACAGGGGCTCAGGGGAATGCAGCGTGACCCCCACAGTCTACATCTGGGCCAAGACAGAGCGAGCCCCAGGTGTTTTGGCAGACATCCCCCTCAGAGACCCTATCCCAAGGGATACGTGCACGTAAGGCACACCGGGGGCGGCTGCAGCCACTGCTGTCCTCTACGGCAGAGCAGCGGGGAGAAGAGTCTCACCCTTTTTTCTCCCTTCTCCTTAAGGGCTTGCCGCTTCACAAAGCCCTTAGTCACACTTGATTTTTCCAGTTCCTTTTGCACAAAACGCAGCATAACAACAAAATACAACGGGGATACGGAGAACAATGAGTTCAACAGATTAATGGACAGGCACAGCCATCTTCAGCTTTTATAGCCATCAGCCCTGAAGAGCACTCCCTTCCCCGAAGCCTTTGAAATGAGCCTCAGCAGTCCTTGGACCTTGCAGACAGCTACTGACGAACACACGCCTTCCTTTCTCAACGAAATCCCGAAGATTCATCTTCTGGCCGTGCGCCTGTCAATCTTATCATCGGTATTAAAGTTCTATTGGCACAACAATGCAAACTCCAAGCACAATGCATTAACCTTGTAAAAATAACAGAGAAGCCAGGTAATGGAAAGAGCAGGGGAAAGCTTTTTCATCTCTCTCTCCCTGAAGACAGAGCAGAGAAGCCTGCAGATCTCTCAGCACTGCTGAGTCATCACAAAAGGGATTTCCAATCTCACCCCCCAAAAACCACCCTCAACTACTCGAAGACACCTTGAAAGTACTGTCCTCCAACCCAACTCATCAAGTGAAATTCCTTCCCTAAAAGACAACACGATTCCATTCTACTACGGCATATTCAAAAAGAAGGGGGAAAAAAATTACAATGTCCAGGAAAGTAGGAAAGGTTACACTCAGCAGACAAGGACTCCTATTTTCACCATAGCAACAAGCCTATTTATAGTATGGCCTACTTGCATCAAAGAGCAGCCACAAGAAGCTAAATGCAAGTCTAGTGGTACATTCAAGCACTACCATGAAGAAGCAGCTCGCATAAGCATGTCAATGAAACGCTTCCAATTACATTACATGCACAATCATTAGCATTTACTCTGAACCTCCTTTCTTGGGTGTTTTGTTGGGTTTGGGTTTTTTTTTTTTTACCCAGGTAAAAAAGCAGGGGTAGGGGGTGGCATTACGAAAGGTTCAGGTTCAGGGAAGGATCAAAAGGAGGCAATCCCAGCGACTTGGCTTTTGAAAGGGGAGACTTCACTGGGAGGCATTACAGAATGAGGTTGCTAAATAGGATGGGAATGGGAAGTGACGTACTAATTGCCAGTTTTCTTTCAATTAGAGTGGAAAATATACATCGATAACCACTGCCGTAGTCCTCAATTGGCCAACACAGGGTTGGTATAGGATCTTCACACCTCAAACACCTGATAAACCTCACCATCTTTGATAGAGAAATAACCAGCTACTGGAAACTATTATCGGGCTAATAACCACACTCCCCAAGAGTAACGCTCAGGTGGGAGAACACACCTGCATCCACCCCCAGGAGGAGTACAAAATACGCCAAGGACAGCCGTAACTCATACGGGAGGACCCATCACTCGATTCTGTCATCTAGTGATACAAGTGGATCTGACTTGGTATGCTGAACTTTCTTTTTTTTAATTACACTAAGCCACTGTAAGAATCCCGTATTCAGTCTGCAAGTGCCTGTCTGCCGCTGCTTCTTTTTAAGTACCTATATGGAAAAGCAGCTGCCCGGAGAACGGCTGGCTTTTAGAAGTACTGGAGGAAAGATCTTAAAAATACTCTTCGTTTGCAAGAGCAGTGGCAGTCATTCCACTCGTTCAGGTAGGAGACTGAGAAGGGTTGCTTGGTGGTTTGGTAGTGGACGAGAACAGAAAGACTCAGACAGATGGTACATAAGAGGAATTTAAGCCATTTATTTCTGGTATTTAATATACATACGGAAGCTTTTCTTAAGCAAGAACCCAAACAGGTCATAGCAGCAAGGCCATCTCGGATGTCCCCATCGCAAAGGTGCCCGCCAAAACTGCCACTGAGAGCTCAGCGTACTTGAAAGACCAACTTATAGCAGCTGAAAATAGAGTCACGTATTTCTAACTCATAGTTACGTGAAAAATAATGCAGATAAGAACACGAGGGAGCTGAATTTGCAAGTGTGCTCAGGAATCTACCAACTTAATAGGAAAATTGACCTTTATTTTTTTAACTATTATTTTTAAACCTGAAGTAGGGGAGAGGTAAAAATGGAAATCAAGATAATGCCTGCTTGAAAAAGAATGCACTGAGTATTAAACAAACTTTTTTTTTGAAGACATCTGCAAGACACCCCCATTCTATTTTGTAAAGTATTGCTTCATAACATCTCACTTCCACTAGACTCTCTCAAACTTTCATGGAGGTCAGCAGGAGGTACTGGGGAGCTGGTGGGAGTTGGAACGCTCTAAGAGGGCTTCTCCACTGGTGAGGCACGTCTAATGCTGCATGACAAACTGGCCAACAGAGCCACTCCTCCTTCCCAAAGGCCAAGCAAGCACCAGCTTGGGATTCAGACAGACCAAGCTACGTGCCACTAAAGGAACAACTTCACATTCAGCCCATGCAATGAAAGAAAAGCAAAACTGAGGTGAGCAACCTCTGGCTGAAGCTTCGGCAGTATATTTTTCTAATTATTTATGCCATGTTCCTACCTTGACCGCGTGTAGAAATGAGCACCTTAAACTCAGTTCTGGAATTCATTAAACCCAACTCGTACAAACTCTTGTGCAATTGCTAAGATCAGGCCACATTTCAACAATGTTTATCACACGTCTGCAGTACCAGATCATCCAGCGTCTATCCAGATAGGGTGTAGGCACTCAATTATGTTCTTGTCAAATTAACAAGAGACCATGGTATGGAGTTTATGTCAGTGGCAGGAGGCCAGCTGATACCTGATCTGGCATGAAGTCTGCTGGGACACTTAGGCTCCGAAAGATTTTAAAAAACAGAGACTGGTAGAGAGGTTTTAAAGTAGTTCAATACTTGGCTTCCTGAGGCTACATCAACCTGGTTCCCTGAAATCTGATTAGCTCGTCTATCCAGCCAAAAACTCAGTTCAGCATTAGCTATACTGTCATTTCCAGCTGTACACACATTCAGACAACAATACAGACTACTGATTTAAGAAAGTGTACAGAGAGTTGAACTCGGTTGAATATGCTAATTTCTAAATCGAACCCTTATATAAACACAAGCTACTTTGTGTCTAGATCCCGTTTGAATGTTGTTGTTCCTATTGTACTGATGGGGAAACTGAGACAAACAGCCATTAAAGGAGATGCCTGAGGTCATGTCTTAGGTCTAGCAATCAGCAGAGGAATCTGGATTCCCAACTCCTACTTGTATTTTTAACCACTAAACCATGATCCTTCCCAGTTCAAGTACAGTTTCAAGTTCAAGGATTCGCCAAAAAAAAAAAAACCCAAACCAACAAAACAACCCATGGTTAGCCGTATATGCAGGCTCCAACGGTTCTCAACACACAAGTAACTGCTTAAAAAAACCTAATTGTATTAAAGAAAAAAAACACTGCAATACAGTGTTAGCTGCAACCTGAACATTTTTGCACCAGAGAAGCAAAGTAAATACAACAACAGTGACATCTAAGTACACAGGCCGACTACAGCTTTACTTTCAAAAGAGCTTTGATTGATCTTTTTTGATAGACCTGAAATAAATTAAACTAGATTGACTCACTTGAGAACGGACTGTAATCCTTTAGTCAGATCCTGGAGAACTCAAACCAAACCAGCTGTTAATTTAGGCTTTAGAAGATAAAGCATGAGAAATCCAACCTGATGTACCCCAGAGCAACGGCTTACATCATCTCTGCAAGCAATCAACTTGCTGCTTCTTTTAGGAACTAATCAGTGCTCTCCACCATGTGGGTGCCAAACTTGTTTTCCACCCCTTCAGCATACTGCAGCCAAAGTAGGAAGGAGAACGAAAGAGCAAGGGACAAGAGGGTGCAATTTAAAAGATTCAGCTGTTAACTTTATGAAACACATTGCTCAGGCTGTCCTGACATTGAGAGTAGAAAAAAAACAAACTCACACCAACTTACTTACAATAATCATTTAAATTCAAACAACTGCTGGATCTCAGTTGGGAATAAACTGCCTAGATCAACAGTCACAGTTGGGGAGGAGGAGGGGAGGGAAGAGGAGTTCTCACACATCTGAGAAACCAGATAGGGACAGGCCAGGAGAGAGTCACTTACAGCCTTACATGAAACAAAAAAGTAGGCAAAATAAAAGCTGGGGGGTTTTCTGCTTTCCCAATCCAATAATAAAAATACATCCATCAATTAGTTTTGTACCACCACTGTTCTGATGGGATTCTTGTTTGGGAGTTTTATTTTGATGGGTTTTAAAACTTTCAGATTTATCTTATCCTCGTATCTGGGATTTACTCTGAAAAAAGTGTTGCTTCCTGGAACACTCCATTTGCTGAACCTAAGGGGATCAGACTGAAAATCCAATTCAAGGAATTATGGTTCTTTCAAACTGGTTTTGTCTACCAAGGAAGAGACAGCAATGAGGTTTCTCAGGTGAAGACAACAGAAACTGATCCTTACAATAACGTTAATATTACATATATGTTATAAAAGGGACGGGCAACAGGCAGAAACCCCACTCTGCAACGATCCATAGAAGGAGCCTAACACAACTCAAAGAAAAAAAATCAGCTTAAGCAAAGACGTGACTTCTAGTCATAAATCCTCTCGGAAGGGAAAACACGGAGGCAGCCCTTACACCAAGTTTGAATTACACCAGACACTCACTAAACCCTCAGCAATAACACCTCCAGCACGAAGGAGACTTACTCCCACGAGACGATGGAGTGCCCTAGCCAGGTACTTCTGGGAGGGAGCACAATGCAGTCTGTGTTAAACACGTGAAAGCTCTTCTCCCAGAGAAAGCCACAGCTCTGGAGAAGATGAAGCTGAGGATTACTCCAAGTGTCCACGGTGGCACTTGCAGCCTCCGTGTCAAGAGGACTACTCTTGAGGCAGCTTTGTAGAGCTTTGGGAGGGGAGGAAAGGAGAGGAAAGAAAAAAAAGGAAAAGCATTGCAAGTACTGTGGGGCTTGAGCAAATCAGACCAGAAAATAAGAGTCTGGGAGAAAATAATCAACTGGTAGTTCCAGTAAGCTTTGTTTTACTTCAGTTATGTTAAACTCTTCCAAGGTGGAGTTCACTGATTGACATGATAGCTAGTTCTTCCAATTACAGGAAGGGGACATGGCAGGGTTTTCACAAATGCCATAATGGTGTCTTATATTCCTGTTCCTCGAGGTAACAATGCTGTGCAGAAGCATCAAGCTGATGCTACCCGTTATCAAATACAGCACCAAAATATGTTTTTCTTGGTTGAGAGTACAGCTGAATAGAGGAAGACACCTTTCGAGTCCCTACTGACCAGCCCCAGCAGCCCTGTTCAGCACAGATCAGAACCAAAGTCATGACACAGGTCTGGTCCGCAGTGCTCCACCAAGGAAGTCACAGGGAAGGGAGAAAAGACTCCAAATGCCTAAAGATACTCTTGGAGACTACCCAGGAATAACAGAGGTGGCCTCAGATGCAAGCTTACACTCTGCAGTTTTATTCAGGAAAACAAGTAGATACAAGTAAACAGCATTGCTTCACACACGTCCCAGAGGCGCTGCATACTTCAAACATGCAAGCACTCGGTCAACTTCTCAGCATTAACAGATTCCAGCTGCGTTGGTGGCTTCAGGCTTTCTCAGCCCCCTGCCCTGTCCTTCACCAGCTGAAGAAAGCAACGTCACCAGACAGAGCATGGGCACACACTATTTGGCCATCAAGGAGATGGACCCACCCCTGACAACCATAAATCTCTACATGATAAATGGAAGCAAGACCGTACATTGAGCTTGTCGTCTTTAACATCTAGGACTGTCCACATCAGCTCCTTTCAAGAATTCAACCATCTCACTGGCTCGCTATGTCTCTCTTTCCCCACCTATAAAATATAACCAGCACCGCCTCAGGCTGTCCCCATCGAGGGGGTTGGCAAGCTCCTGGGACTTCAACCAGATAGGCAAGGGCAGATACCTAGCTCTCCATGCTACCTCCATGCCAGAAAAACCTGCTCAGTTTTTCTTAGCTTATGCAAGCTCCAAATATTATCAAGCTCCAATAGTTAATTTTAAAATATCAGGTCAATTTTACATATATTAAACAGCCAGCAAGCATGAAGTATGAAGGGGGGAAGGAGAAGGATAGTTGAGGCAGACATGATACATAACTTGGCTCCATCTGCCATTCTGTGTAACTTCCTACATAACTAAAGTAAGGTCCAGCAAACATTCAAAGGGAAAATAATAAATAACCAGTAGAGAAGGGAAGAGACACGTCTTCACATACCTCATTCCTTATTATTTTTCTTCAATGATCCACAAACTATTCCCTCTGATTGTCTTGGACATGGACACACATCCACCCCAGAGCAAAACCAGCAGCTTGCAGTACAGCTGCAGGACTACGCGGTGTCTCCGCTCCACATCCTTTCATAGCATGTGGAAGCCCAAACCTTGGGACAGTTCACGAAGCCCAAATCTTGGAATAGTTTCATAAAACCCTTCGGCTAAACAGGTCAACTTCTATCTCCAATTAGGAAAGACACATCTCTCTCTAGTTCCACCCCAGAATTAACCAGAGCCTTTTTGAGTCCACACTGATTTTCTTGAGATTCTGGGGCTCACAGTTTGGGGGAAGAGTCGATTCACTATCTCCTTAGGGGGCAAAGGCACATCCACACAGGGGTATTTTACATTACTGCCAGGGAATCTGACCTTCTGTCCAGAGACACGTATGCGAAATACAACCTTGATTACTGATCAGGGAAGCAATTTGAAAGAAATAAAGAAAAAAGAAGTGAGGTTTTTTTCTCTAATCCCAGAGCAAAAAAAATTAAGGAATGACTTCATAAAATATTATTCAGTTTTGTTTTAATTGGCCTAAGTAACAGGACTGCTACTGTTGCTTTTGCAGGAAGCACATTTGTTCACAAAGTGAGAGTTCAGAGGCAGGGATTACAGCTACGCTAAAGTCTGCAACCCAGAGTGGCTGACAACATTGTATGAGAGCTACAGATCACAAAATGAATCCTCCACACAGTACCATCCAGCATTCGAGACATCGCTGCATTACACACATTGGCACAGGCAGTTCGTTGTGCAAGATGGGTTGCAAAAAAGTTTGATGCAAACTTTATACCCTTTTATTTGTCTAACAGCAGTGCCCAAAGGCACCAGCAGAGAACAGAGTCCTTTTGTGCTAGGTGCTGTACAAACAAGAGAGTGAGAAAGACTGACCCTGCCCAAAAAACAGATGGGAGTGAAAAAGGGAGGCACGGCGAAGGGAAACTGTTTAAATGACAGACCTGTGAAACGAAACACAGATGCTGAGGAACGTTTTGCCTCTCTGGGTAACAAACTGAGAACCATGTAACAGAGAAAATCACTTTCCTGGATCTCCTCCCCAAAGACTGATCCAGGTCCCAGTTAAAACAAGCATCCCTGAGAAGGCATCCCAGGAACTTCCTACCATGTAACCAAGTACTTCCACACACCAAACCTCCAGTCTTCCCGAGCCTGGTGACGATGAAATAATGGGAGAAAGAAAGGAGCTGACTTTGCTCTGCTGGAAAGTTGGGTCCCTCCCTCGCCGGGGGAACCCAACTCCTGTTTCTAGTACTGGCGGATAAAGCACCAGGTTTCAGAAATCATGGCACTTCAGCTACAGGAACAGCTGCCAGCGCTGAGACTTAAAAATTGCTCATCTTCGGCCTGTGGTCAGGGTTAACATTTGGGGGTATTTCGACAGACAGATAAGGAGGGAATGTTTCTCTGGCAGATTTATTAATCTGTAAATGCTGGCTGAAGACACTGAGCTGTTTGGAGCGGTGGAGTCCCAGGGAGACGGATTAGTGGGAGAAGTGTAGATGAGGTGGCCGTGGGTGCATAATGCTAATTAAATATAGCCTGCAATTTATAAAATGGGCTCGTGTATATAAAGCTACATTTCTCACCACTAATCACAAAAGATCAAGTAAAATCACCTTCTACAGCACACAGGGGGTTATACACTTATTAATTGGAATGAACCATCAGAAGGTGTTTACTGTGCCTATAAACCATACCCCCCCTCTTGCGAAAGCAGTGCTATGTCACCGACAGACTACAGTCCTGATGCCCACAGAGCACAGCAAGCCACATGATGAAAATAAAGTCTTCAAGCAAGAGACAATTCCTTGCAAACAAAAGAAAGGGGCATGCAGCAAAATAGTCTAAAACTGGCAACAAATTTTCTCTTCTCACTCTCTCTAATTTCATGCCTATCAGTAAGATGGATCATTCTGTTGCTCATTTTCTGTGTAGTCTTTTGTTTTCCAACCCCAGGAGATAAATTACGTTACAGTATGACCTCCACCACTCCATGGGCAAGAATTAGGCTTGGGCCACCTTGATGACTCCTGTGTGTTTTCAAGAACTCACGTGTCCTTTCAAGAACCATCTGTGCTTTGCTAGACATAATTCAGTCGTGCACGAGATAGAGAAAGTCTCCTCTACTTTTCAGGACGTCAAGCAGAAGTCAAAGCCTCCTAAAAAGGCATTTACAGTCACACCACAAGCTAAACGAGAAAGCACCATTAGTTCTTTATTAAACATCATCAATAATGAATTGATAGCTTTAGCTCTCAACAAAACATCATTGTCAGGAGTTGGATGAAATTAGAGATGTACAGTGAAACGTTGTCTTCAAAAGTTAGTCTACCACTAGGAAGGATCCTGCACAGTGTATGAGGGGGTGGAGGGAAGTACTGACTGGATCAAGTACGTTAGATCCAGCTTCTGCTTTCTTTTGGATGAAAAAATAAATCTTTTATCGCTACTGACTTTCCCAAGGTTAGTGATGGGAGCAAACAGAACTGCTATTTCTCAATTTTATCATATGGATGACGGTATTGGAAGTTTCTTTAACAGTGCAAGATCTTGGAGCCATGATTCTAGGAAAAAAACCACATTCTCTTTCTCCTTCAAGAAGAGGTTTCCACTGCTCAAAAAGACAAGTTTTCATGTTTGGTAAATTTAAAAAGCACCAACTCATCACTTTCCAAACCTTCATTCATCAACCATCAGCTGCCCAATTCAAGGCTCATTATTCTTTCTTTTTTTTCTTCAGTATATATTTTATATAGGCCATACAAAGCAAAAGCTTTACTGAAAGTAAGTAACACTTGAAGAGACTCTTGTATTAAAAGTTAAATAATTTCTTTAATTCTTTTAATTATGATATTAAAATAATTTTGTTATGTCCTGACTCAGTGCGATAGAGACATGTTCAGAATTTCTCATGAGAGAAATAGCTCTTCACCAATTTTAGACTCTAACAGCATTAAAGTCAGCCAGGTTGTTAAGTAGCTTTCCTGAAAGGGAGATGTTCCGTCTCCATCCAGTGCATGTAATGGTCAAGGGGAGCCTACAGTAATTAATTCTCAAGCACTTTTTCTCCTTATCTAGCTTCACGATCTAGCTAGCAACGGGAAAGCACTTTTTCTCCTTATCTAGCTAGCAATGGAACTTGCAAACAGCAAAATTAAGAACTCTAGGAGCTGCACTGAACACTGCTGATAAAAACCACAAAACCAAGAACTCAATTGCAAAGTAGGCTAAAGAGCACAAACTCAGAGATAAAAAGCCACTCTGGCTGTAAATAACAATGATAACAGAACCACTAAAGCAGAAATCAAAACCGTACGTACTTTGCATGTGGTTTTTGACAGCAAACCAATTCATTTGGTTCTCCTCAATTCACACACCAATGTAACCAATATTTTGCATACTGATTTCTAAAAAAAATAATACAGACCTCCAACCACTTTTTCTAACCGCAGAATAGCATACAAATAGTCAATATAGAATATTTGTAAGTACTTTCAAACACGATATTTGCAAACAGTTGCCTTGTAAAATTCATGGAATCTAGTTTGAACTTTTCCCCAAAAATGAAACGCTAGGTTTCCAATAAGCCTACCCCAGCCATACTGCCCACCCTGTACGCTTAAATCACATTTTTCTTTTACGCTTTAAGATATACTATTTACCATAAAAATCAGAAAGTGGAAAAATACTTAGTATGAGCAGCAAATGAACGCCCAGACTGTTGCCAAAACTGTTGACTGTTCTATTCCCTGGCATGTTGTGACATTAGGGTGGGTTTTTTCTTTTACATTTCTGTTTGTTTCTTGTTAAGAAAAAAACCAACAAATAATCATAGCATCACACATTTCCTGATAGACTTTGAAGTTCACACATTACTGAGGTAAAATTCACAGCCCTGTTGTAGAGTTGCCTGCAACCAAATCTCAAAAAATGCTGAATTTCCAGGGTAATAGTTCATCACTTTTAAAAATAAACGTTCTATTGTTATAAAAATGGGAGTTTAATGTCTAAAAATTACAACAGGTTGGCCAACACAGCAAGATCTGCAATATGCTCTGAAATTAGAGGGGCTTAGAAATGGTAGAAACTGTTTGAACTCCAAGACCAATCTTGAGAACAAGTATTTTGTGTGAGCACGGTCTCTTACAGGATTATAAGCACAACAAGCCACGTCCTCCATGATGTATATGACCTTACATATCCATTTTCTTGTAATTTTTAGTTGGACCATATAACACTGCAGGAGGAATAAACTATGATAGCAAGGGGGGAAGGGGGGAAAAAAAATAATTCTTTAGTAAAACTGCAATTTAAAAACTCAGAATATCTAGTAGGTTATAGCCCTGCTGACTTGGAGTGGGATTCACCATGAGGTTGCTAGAATCAATACAATTTTTGCTCGAACTTTAAGCGGGGAAAAAAAAATAAAAATAAAATGCACATGTGGTCAAAGCCTGAAATGTGTCAGGCAATCTGGCTTCTCATGGCTACCCCGTTCCAAACACTTCTGAGAACATGAAACCACAACGCCATAATGAAAATTCTTTCATATGCATAATTATTGAATACAATCAGCATCTGGTAGGAGAGAAAAGAAAGAGAAGTCCAAATACACAGCTCCCATCCTGACAAACTGTCAGCTTGCATAATCAATCAGCAGCTTATGTTTTTACGTATGATTTTGTTAGGAAGTCAAAAGGGAAAGAAAGACCTTCAGGGGAAGGGAATATTTTTTAAAAGCCAAAAACACCCCCCAGTTCTTTCATTTTAACCAGCTCTTATTTACTGTAACTCCACTCCTCCAAAGACCTTTTTACCTCAGATGGTACATTTTCCAAAACATGGAGAACATGACCTTCCATCTGAGACTAAGTATTAAGTAAGGAGTGTTACTCCTATTTCATAGACGGGTAAACTGAGGCAGAAAACGAGCCTAAAGGACAAACAGGATTATCTGTAATATTCAGGAGCCATCTCAACCCTTTGAGTTCAACAACTTTGGCATCCTTCCTCCCATTTACAACAACATCATGTTCAAGATCTTTATCAGCTGAATGTTTCTTAAGGGCCAAGCACAGGATATGCATTACATCCCTATAATACATACATTCAATATGGTCTATACCCTCCAAATTCAGAGTGAATCCTGTGTCAGCATCTGGGATCCAGCAGACTGTTGCCTCACTCAACAAACTGTGACTTTTAAATCAAGCATAAACCCCAACGTTCCTGTGCAACGCACACACATCTCAAGACACCAAAAGGCCCGATTCCTCCTCAAGTTAAAAAATAAAAAAATAAAAACAATACTGTAATTAAATAAAAGTATTAAGCAATTCTAAAGCATAGCAGCTGGCGGGCCACTTTTGCAGACTTAACAAAGAATGACCCACAAGGGGAAAAAAGAAACCACACGCACGCACACACATATACACACACAGGGTGGTTTAGTGGGCAATCCAGACACATTCTCAAAGGCAGACATTGTGGGAGATGAAGTTACTAGGCAGGAAAAACAGTTGCTAAGTCTGAATATTTGGTTATTCTCAGAGCAGGGATTAGAAGAGGAAGTGTTGACAATGTAAGAGTAGCTACCATGAAGTCCCCGGAGCTTTAGTTGTCCCTGCTGATCCCGCAGCAAGGGGAGGGGTGAGTGACGGGGCTCGCCCACAGTGACAGTGCCAGAAACAGGCTTCTGTGACACTCACGGCATGTTATACATTGTCATTTTAATACAGATTCTTCCAGACTCGCCAGAAGGACCTACCTACACGCAGACTCCCTTAGGTAATACCGGTACACCTTGATGTCACACCTCACAGTGAATTACGTCACTCCTTTTACTATTACTGCTTAGCTAGACACAAGAAAAGGCATGAAACACCTTTTTCCCAGCACTATGTCCAGGCAATGCGACGGACACATGCATTAGACCTAAGGCCTTTTAAACAACTTGCAGCTAGATCTCTTTGATCCCCTTAAAGCAAGCCTTTCTCAACTTGTTCTCACAGAAGGTAAACGGACTTACAGGACAAGACAGGAACAAAGTCTACCTGCCTTCCCAAAGAGACTGATGGATGTCTCTTTATAGTGCTGAAGCGCTACTCATTCAGAGTCCCAAGTACAGAAATAAAATTGTCTGAAAATATTTTTAATAGCTTAATTTTAACAGATATCGAAATGAAATCACGCCTTCCAAAATTAAGATGCTTTGAAGTATAGATGACTTGAAAAAGAAGATCACCTCTTTTCCCTGTACTTTAAGTAAAGTCCTGCAGAATCACTTTTGCTATTGCAGAGACACGCTATTGCATGTGTAGCAGAAATGAAGAATTACTGGAAGACTTCCTAAATTCTACACATCAGCAGCTGGTTATTCCACTCCAGCTTTAGCAGCCTCTACAAATGTCACAAAATGACCTTGAAAGCCAAGGGAACAGGTTCCCTTCTCCACATCATTTGCTACCAGGAGTTGCAAGAGCAGAGCAGAGGGCTGTGACGACGAGAGGGAAGCAAACAGATACACAGCAAAGCATGCACAGGCAAAGAGGGATGAAAATAAGAACACTGCCTCCTTATTTTTTGTGGAAAGGGCCTTAAATGAGTAACACAAGAAAAGATTTTGGTTTTGGTCCAAAATGAGACAGAACATGTGCATGTGGGTTAGCTTTGCTGGAACCCGCTGAAGATCGCGAACAACAGAGTCAAGTACATTCATTGTTC
Source organism: Eurypyga helias (assembly GCF_000690775.1). Lineage (NCBI taxonomy): Eukaryota > Metazoa > Chordata > Aves > Eurypygiformes > Eurypygidae > Eurypyga > Eurypyga helias. The sequence continues at coordinate 12,971 of NW_010265108.1, read as the reverse complement.
AACCCTTCCGTCTTGCCAAAGCCATTCCTTCGTGAGATTGTTCGCTTGTAGCTTCCTCGGCATTTGACAACTGCCTAGTGCACACATTTTAGGTATTAAACCAGTAAATAAGCAGTGACAGCCTCTTAGGCCATTATTGTACAACATCCGCATCCTCTGGAATATGTCAATCAAACTGCCTGCACAACGCAGTGCTTAATTTTCTTTTAAAATAAGGAAAGCCGTAGCTGGAAAGCCTCTGAATAAGCACACGTTAAGTACATCCCACAAAGCAATCACAGCACTAACAACAACTGCGAGGAAGTGATCAATCTCTACCCTTTGCTCACAAAAGAAATAATAACCAAAAAGAAAGAAAAAAAAAAGTCTCGTCCCCTGCCTTGTGTTTTGCGGTATCTTTTAAAAAGCTCAAGAGGGGAGAAAAAAAAAATAATCCAAAAATCTCCTTTATTTTTGCAACTTTCTGTGGCAGTCAGTTAAAAAAAAAAAAACCACACAACAAACCCCAAACACACACACAACAACAAAACGCTGCTTTCAATTTATATGTATTTCCTTCTCAATTGGAAAGATCAATAGTTTTAAGAAAAATACTACACCTTCTTTCTGCTCCATATGTTTCTCTTATTGGTTCATTTACACTGGGCTGTTCTGGTACGAGCAGTTAGTACATCTTTTTGTCATTTTAGCCTTCCCCAGCCATTAGCGCTAACTGCTGAGACGGTGCAGCTCTCCTCTGCCATCCTGCCTGAGCACTGCATCTCTTTCCCCGGCCCTTCTCCCTTTGACTAATGTTCACCAACACTCATACATCATTCCCAAATTGGTCCAAATGAATTAAACACAGCTCTGCTTAACATTACGAGATTTAAATGGATTTTCTCTCTACAGGTCTGCCCCATAATTGGGTTTATCCATCTTGTTGAAGTACAGTTTACACTTGCTAACATCACGCCAATTCAAGCTACATTTTCTGCTCCAGTGGCAGGAGCGAAGCAGATTTGTCATCGGATCATAACAGGTAATTCAAACAACAATTAGTTTGATGACGGCCCGTATGTCAATGTCTGGTCCCAGTCAGCGCTGCTCGCACCGGCTGCTCTCTGTATGCTAAGATGAATTGTGCTTACAATTTCTCAAATTTCAATCGACAAATACTTACCAGAAAAAAAGCTGGAACTCCATTGACACAAAACTGTCCCGCTGCCCAGCGAGCGCCCTGGGGGGAGAAGCCCAGGGCAGAGCCGGACGGTGCAAGCTCCTCTGCCTGCCAGCTACACGGTGGCTGATGGCAAACTGCTGAAGGAGTGGGGCTTGCACCGCGTCTGCCCAGGACACCAGCAGCACTTTGGAAACACCTTTCACACACACGCACAAGCCTCGCACGGATCCCCGAATTCCTAACACAGCAGCCTGCGAGGCAGGTGCAAGCTACCCTGGGTTTGCAGCGATGCAAACTCAAGCAGAGAGGCAAGTCCAAGGCTTTCTAGACGGAGGCTAAAACGAGACAATTTTTTCTGATGGCTGCCACATCCACAAACCCACCGGCATTTGCAGAGCCCATCACAAAAAGCTGGGTGCCACTGAAGATGAAGCCCTGAGCTTCTCAACGGGGGCAGCCAGCAGTAGAAAGCTTCAGCTTCAGATACATTAGGAGAGAGAGGGAATTCAGATATATTAGGAGAGAGAGGGAACTCGTTTTACCCACGAGTCCCAGTTTTAAATGAAATTCTTGAACTACTAGCTCACATAATAGCATTCAAAATATTTGCAGGCGAAGTCGTGCGTTCTGGGTTTGAAAATATCATGCATTTCTTGGAGAGCTCATTTTGCCAATTAGACAAGACATAATTTGCCTCTCCAAATCTGTTCAAGAGAGCTTGTTTCAAATTGAAAGAAACATTCTTTTCTTAGGGCCAAGTAAATCTAATCCCACATTCATGTTTTTCAGGCCCCTTCACAAACATCAGGTTATCTGGGACAAGGCACTGGTAATTTCAAACAGCCATATACTTCCGTACCCATAATATTAACTATGAATATGAGCAAACCCTTGGCTGCTTTTCCTCTTACTCTTTCTGGTTTAGAGGAAAAGAAAGAAAAATCACTTTCTCATAGATTTACCACAAAATCATTTTCTCTCAAATTATATACTAACATGCAATAAATACTAGTTGCTGTACATCATTTAACTGAAAAATCCAGCTAGCTGGCTGAAAACGTAGGAAGTCTTTTCATAATGAGAAAAAGATCTCCACTGAAAGAAACCAACATTTAGATAGACGTCTTCGTTTAAAAATTAAAACGTACTTAACAAGCAACAAAGATATCAGCGACTAAAGATTTTCAAAGCCAATACCAGAACGCCATAAAAACCCTCTTTAACCTAAACATTGTAAAAGAAGATGATTAAGTTCAGATCAAAAAGTAATTAAAGTAATGGTATATAAAATATTCTTCTTCTAGAGGTGGCAAGGGGAAATTCTGCACAGATAGAAAGCAGAGGCACTAAAACCTTACTCGCGCCTGGAAAACATCATTCTGTTTCTCTACACTAAAATTTAAATCAGATACAAATCAATGCCCTGAAAAAAATGACGGTATTCTGTGTGGTGGCTCTGGTTCACATTTTCTATTCTAATACCACCACTGTCTCTTCTGTGCCCCCCCTCAAAAAAACCCACAAGTATTTCTTTCATTTTCATCTTTCTTTTATTTATTCTGATGTATGGCTTATATACGGAGACAAATCAGCCTCATCACAGCCTGAGGCTCAGCTGAAGCAAATCATGAGATCGCCACTGGGGTTTTTTGTTGGGGTTTTTTTTTGAAGCAGAGTTACAACAGCTCTCACAATCTTTGGACAACATACATTTAGCAATTCTACATTTGTTTTTTCATCATGCTGGTGTTTCAGTATAATTCTGAATACCAGGAATGGCTCCAAGTGTCTCGGGTCACTTCTGAAAGTACAGTTGGCATCATTCCCACAGGTCATTCCCTTGGAGGGCTTCCCAACATCTCAGGATCACCCAATCAAAAACTCCAAAACCATTCAAAGACATCAATTCCCACACAAGCCCATCATCCAGTGATTTGTGCCTGTCAGGCTATGAAGAAAAGAAACCCTATGCCCCAAACAGCAGATTAATGGGTAGAAAGAGAACACAGCATCTCCACCGAGCTCCCAGCGCTTGACCTAGGCAGGACAGGCAGGGAAGAGGTGGCAGCAGACAAAGCTGTGGCAAGAACTGGGACCCAATTTTGCAACCGTTACTCCCGTCCCACTGAAGGCTGTGGGTATGGGGCAATATCTCCAGACCAGAGCCTTATCACCCTGATCTGCAACAAGGCAACGAAGCTCCTTGTATCCTTGTGGAAACCAGCCACCTAATCGCATGCCGGGGGACACTGCGGGGGGGAACGATCTCAACGGCGTGTTTATTTTTGTCAAGCTGGCACGGGAACAAGGCACAGGTTTGCACAGGAGAGAAGGGCAGGGGTCACAGCAGGAGAAAAAAAAAAGTAATAATGACTTCTAGGTTTGGGCATCACCTGGCACCCCCAGAGCTGGGGGATTCCAACTCTTCCAGCCAGTCATTCGCAGCCAGGAAATACCCTCTCTCTCAGTCATCACTCAAAATAATAAATACTTATTTATAAATTGCATGCAGCCTGTTCCCCTAGCACGGGACTGAGCAGAGCAGAAATAAGAACAATGCAACCCCCTAATCGTCAGCATAGCTGCAAAAGCCAATGGGGACCACACAGGCAAACTCCAACAGTACCAGGAAAGGTCACCAGCATCCAAGGAATTATGAAGACAAGTGGAAAGTTTCTCAATGCTTTAGAATTATTCTCTCTTCCAAAACAGGGAGACCTTTCCCAGGTCATAATCCCTCAAAAGAGGAGACTTCCTACTCTATCACCAAGCAGGCTCAGCTCCAGGCACAGAGCACAGGTGTCGGGTTGACGTCCTGGCATAAAAGGGGATCAGTGCTGACGGTGCCTTGGACACAGCGCTGGGTTCAGCACAGCCAAAAATCTACACAGTGAGCAGGAACTGAGCGGAGCACCTAATAAGTGGATTTTCTTTTTTCTTTAATTTAATAAGTCTCAGCTATCACTAGCAGCCAGCGCAAAGCCTCAAAGCCAAGCAGAATAATACATCCTCAGGCTTTTGTATCCTAGCTTGTCCTGACGGCTTCCGTTGCAAATCAGTTGTCGTAGCGAGAGACTGGACTTGAGAAGCCGATTAAACAAAGCTTGCCCTGCTCCTGTCTGATGCAGCGCTCCCTCATCCAGCTCCTCATTAACAGGCCTCATGGATATCCACTGTGACTGCTAACTCCACTGGCTGTTGAAGGGCATGCACCATTCTGGCAAGAGGCCGGAGCTGAAAAAAACACGATTTTTCCGAGCAGTCAGAGCCCTGTCCCAGAGTTGCGTGGATCGCTGCGCTGGAACCACTCTCCCGTAGCAGGCAAGCTCAGGCAGCCAGCAATGGGAGCACAGCTGAGGTCAGAATGCTTGGAAAAGAGCAGAGGGCACTAGATCAGCCCAAGAGCCATCACGGCTCTGAGGTTTTGCTGGTACAGCCATCCCTTGGCAGTCCCCAACAAACCAGCCTTCCAGCGCAGAGGTACTCAATTCAGAGACACGGAGAGCATCCACATCCCTGTGCAAAGAGGGATATCGGCCAAGAGACGACCAAAAAGGCACAACGGTCAAAGTAGGTCCTGCTTTCAGGGGAAAGCAGAACACCAGAGACAAAGGCTGGTATACAATAGCTCTCTTTAAAAATAATAATAATTAAAAAAAAAATCCATAGGAAAACTCCAATTGGCTTCATCAAGGCCAGGATGTGACCCAAGCTTGTGGAGCCGCCCTGAGGGAAGGCAATTAGTCTCACTCAAGGGATGCCAGAATATTTAGCAAAGCATCCATAATCACCCTGAAATGTTCTCTACTTGCAAAACATAATGGATTTATCATTTATTTCTCAATTAAGTGGTGCTTAAGTTGACCAGGGAGTGGATTCCTATTGTACATTGATTAGCCAATAAAAATACATTAAAAAGCAAGTCAGACCACAGACAAGGAATGTCATCCCTCTCCCTCTGCCAAGTGTGCTGCCCTCTTGGACAGGCTGCCCTACCTTCCCTCCACCTCTCCTAGCAGCTCAGCTCTTGTGCAAAATGCTTTTACACAACAAATTCCTAAGGCTACTTGTAAAACTACTAGGTGCAGCCTTGTTAAACATTCATTTGGATTAAAGACAATGCATTAAGAAAAAAAAAAAAATTCACAAAGCAAGCACCAAGTGTGCTATGCTACAATCAAAGCTAAATAAACAGAATAGTCCATCCATGACTTATTTCCCCAGCCGTTACTCCACACCATCCATCCCCGCTCTCTGCGCTCAAAATCTCCCACAGATCAATAGCAAGGCTCATTGATCATAATTGGAACACGATCACACCCTTTTCCTTCCAGGTCAAAAGGCACAATGACTACAAGCCATTAAGTACTTTGTGGCACCATCAATGACTGTATTTATGCCATATACGTAGTTATGATTATTCCGTGGCATAATGCTCATTTATTTCAGCAACAATCTGACAAACTATATTTATGCTGCACCTTTGGCCTCCTTGCTTGAACTCTGCTCAGCAATGTCTCTCAGCTGGGACTACTTCTAACACGCAAACCCTCCAAACAGCTTTCAAACCGCCAGTGTTTCTTGGATATTGTTTTGTTTAAATCTACTACAAAAGGGCATTTTCTCGCTCTCTGCTCTTCCAGCCTCCTCCCCTTCCCACTTAAGCTGCTCGCCAAAGAAAATCAAGGATTTTAAGTTACATTTCTTGCCTGCTCTCTGTGTGCACTGCGAGTCTGAAGCATTACCAGAGCTGGCCCAAGAAGCTGCATTCCACCACCCAACTGGGGAAGCTGCCTTTCAATCCCTGGCAAAGCACCTGAGAAACCCCACCACTACCTACAGCCCCTCAGGAGCTTCAGGGAGGCCTTACCGACCATCTAGTGATGGTCACTTTACCAAAGTGACTTTAATAAGACATCCCCATACTGCTGTCGCACAACAGCTTCCCTATTGCTCCAGGATTCCTGTGTGTTATGGACAGCCGGCAGCAGAAATATTAATGCTAGTTCTGTATTTCAGAGAAAGAAAAAAGGCATAGATACATACCTATATATATCTCTTTATATATGCATGCACACATGCATATAAACCCCTTTGCTATAAACGAAAAGGCTGCTTGTCAGGTGTTACAAATGCCCTTTAGAGCTTATTTAGCTTGGTCTGCACAATCTCACCAGTGAATTTGCCACTTGTAAATATTCCAGATTTATGCCAATAAAATCTTCTCAGCAACCAGACAGCCTATATATATATGTATATGTATATGCATGAAGCCTTTAACATCCATTCGTGGTTTGTTATTCTTGTGAAACATCAGCAGGGGAAGGGAGGGAGAAGAGGGCAAGTCCAAATCATGTGTCCTCACAGAGGACATTGAGCACTCAGCAAGCTGGGAAAGTGGAAGCTCACACCCTGTTGATGAGATACAGCTGCTCCACACCACTTTTCTTCATTTCAAAACTGAAAGCATGGCAGAGATGAGAACGTCAAGGAGCAGGGAGACAAATGTAGAAACTGATGTCGTGTCATGCTCTCATAAAAGCCCTGGATACACCTACAGAGTCTTCCTTGTGACCGTCATATAAACATTACGCTGGGGCTGCGTACAGGAGATTAAACGGGAGGGGAGGGAAGCTTCACATGTGTCATGCTACCAAAGGTTATTTTAGGATCAGCTCAGAAGCTGAGTAGTGGGTGGCAGCTGATTATATTACCACAGCCATATTTAAATATCATGGGCCCAAACTCTTATCAGGATCTCTCATAAAGGGTTGGGGCTGCACTGTGACTTGAGCTTGAAACTTGGCCTGAGAGCAGTTGGCTTCCCTAGGGCTGCAGTGATCAGTCCTGGGCATGAGCCTTCCCTCAGAGTAGGATGCAGCCAGGGGACAAGCACTTTGGCTTAAAGGCCCACGTTTCTTCAAGGAATAATGTCAAGGAATATATACCTGAGATTTGAGCAGGGTTTTCCCAGCAAGGACCACCTCCCTGCACCAAGAACCATGGTGACCCATCACAAGGACACACAATACCTGGGGACAGAGCACATGCCATGTCATCACAGAGATGTTATCACACCAGCCACCACCAAACCACAATTCACCTGCCTCTGTGCAGCCCAAGTCTCAGAAGCAGCTCAACCACTACTTTTAGAGTTACAGCTGTTGGTGCAGCGCATCTTGGTGGTAACTCTGCAGGTGAACGAGGGCTTTGGAGGAGTACAGCCTATCTTACCATGGATTTGGAAAAATCCATATGTAAGGGACTCTCTGGCTCTGCCTACCTAAGAAATGTCTGTTTTCCCACACAAGCAGCAGTCTTTACAACAGTGAGCCAGGAGAACAACGCTACTTGGTCAGAAAGGCATGTCCCTGGCTTTAGATCACCAAGCAATGCTGCAAATCCTGTCTTTAAATGGACTAATACCAGGTGACTTAGAGGAAGCCACATGGCACGGTCATACAAAGGGTGACCACTGAGCAGAGCACCTAATGGCAGTGTTGTTCTCACATACAGACATACAGGCTCCCCCCTAAAAAAGATCCTCCCAAGTGACAGGGAAATAATCAGACCTCCAATTCTCAAATGTGGCCACAACCTCAAAGCTGCAGAAAAATCAAGAAGATCATATATATGCACATACATACATATTTTTAGGCACACTCACACATATATGTCTGTATACAAACATTTTATGTGTATTAATAAATATCATATATTATATAGATGTTGGTGTTATGTAGATTATATAGATATTATATATGTAACAACATCTATAACAGGTATTAATAGTTTCCCTATCAAACTCTTCCAGATTTCTACACCAAACCCCTGGTTCATAATCAGATCCATTTATTTATTTTCAAGGCTTACAGCATGGGTTTGCAGTGCTACTTGTATAAAATCTGCAAACATTTACTGAAGCTTTTAAAGAGAGCTTTATGTTAAAAATGAAATCGTTACCCTGAATAGCAGTTAATTATATCTTAATAAATTTGTAGCTGTTTAGCCATCCAAAAACACTATACAAAAGTCAGTTTCATTTTAGTTCAGATGTAGTTCCTCTCCCATTTTTAACTGCTCCAAGGTTTTGGTACCTTTGACTACACCGATGGGCTCATTTGATTAAAACCAAGTCTTTCTACTGCAGTTCTTGGATGAGCTGCTCTGTTTGTCAAGTTTTGCAGGCACAGAAGTATAAATTAAATCTGAAATTTGGGACTCAGTTTGGGTAGGCAATGCTCCTTCGAGTTGTAAAAGCATTCAAATAACACCAGATGTTAACTGCTTCTCTGGCTTCATCATCTAATAGGACATCACATAGCCACATTCCCCTGGTTTTGGTCTTGAACGCGCGTTAGAATCAGCTAATACTGGACCTGGATCTTTATCAGGATCAGAGAGAACAAGATGCCAGGCACTGCCCATCTTGCCTGTTCAAGCATTACCAGTAAAGAAACTACTTTTACTACCTTAGCAGAGAGGAGTTATTTAGTTGCACAACAGGGGCCTCCAGTAAACTCTAAGATGATCCACCCAGTCTAGCTGCCATCCAACAAACTAAGCACAACATATGCCGTACCTAGTATGGAACAGGCTGAATGACACAAGTTTCTAAGGCAGGCACACAATGCTAACACAGTAACAAAACAATAGAAGCTGTTGGAAACACCAGAAACTAATGCAATCTACGTTGGTAATCACCGTTCCAAAAATCATACCAATGTCACTTTCATTTTACATTAGTTCAATGCATATACACTCATTAAAAAAAATCGTTTTAAAATCATTATTATTAAGTCTTTCACCCATAAAGTTTCATTTGTTTCAACAAAATTCACACAACTGCAAAGTCAAAGAACCAAAATAACCACTAACTTAGATCACCTGCCAGAAACAAGATCACTTCCAGAGTTCACAACGCAGAAGTTTAACTTAGTTCTAGGAGAAATCACTACTCATTATCTTAGTGCAACTACACTCTGGCAGGAGAAGGTCACACTACCCACCAAAGAGAAAAATACATGATCTCCAGTGGACCAAATCATGACACCTCAATGAAAGATTATGTTTGGGACCTTCTGGAGAGCCTAAAAAAAGCAAGAAATCTTTCTTTCCATAACTTCATGTTAACCTTTAATGAAGAACTCTGATTGTTTCTCCAGTATAAGCCGGGTTGCCTGACAAGGTTTAAAAGACAACTAGTCCTCCTCTGAGCACATGGGCATGCACAATTATGTTAGTGCATGACCAAGACGGGGAACTACCCATTTCTCTCTTGATCAAACAGTTCCATACCTGAGACTCTCGTCATGCTACTCAGCTGAGTTATTACTCATTGAAAAAGAACAGTAACTTCTGAACCATTTCACAGGCAACGGCCGTTTTCTCCCCTCCTACATAAACTGAAATGCCAAATACCAAACCTATTTGTAGCAGTCAAGATTAGTTCTAACAGGCCAATCACTGAAAGGATAAACTGATCTGAACCTTTATCTAAACACCAGTAATTATTCCTACTTACTAGTCTGTTGTACCCCAAATGCACAGAGTACTTAAGATAATAGACAAAGTTTGATCCTTGCCTGGAGGAACTCCCATGAGTAGGAATAAAACCCAAGAAAGATGAAACTGCAAGAGAAACCTATCTCAATTTATAACCCCTTGTGACAGCAGGGACGTGGATCTTGGCTTTCGTTCTGCACAAACCTCTTTTAGCCTTTAGTGGAATTACCCGAAGGAAGATGAGCCATTGCTGGACATTCATGAAGTTACATAAAACTAACTCTGTATCAACACAACAGAATACCTGAAGGAGATGTCCTACCGACTCCAGCACTTCACCCTCTTGGCTTTTAGGGATGTTCTTGCCATCTTAAGAGGGTTGCTCTGGTGCCATGAGACAGTAGGGCACCTTTGGAGACTACACACATGTTCAGCTTCAAAGAAAAGAAATCTTGAGTGCCAAACAGCCCAACTCCCTTGATATCACTCCTACCAAACAGGGCATACCCACGTGAATGTACATATAACACAACGCACTGACTGTACCTGGGTGCAACTGCGGTTGGTGACTGCTGGCACCACAAACCAGCAGTATCCCAGGACCTCAGTTCTAACCAAACATTCAGGTTTAGCTGTGATCACTCTGAAAGCAATCAGTGTGCAAGATCATTACCAACCAGCTTCGTGCAGCTATACCCTGAGAAGTGACTCCATGAAAGTGGTATGAGGGTGAGGTAGGGAGGAAAGAGGAGTGTGGTGTTTATTTCCTTCTAACTTTCCATCTCATATGTGTTCAGTGCCATGTCAGAACACGTTCAGACAGTTTTTTTCCCCTCCTCACTTACACTTCTTCCAGATGCTTGTCCTACAAATTATATATCTGGGATCTGAAAATTAAGCTGAATTCTTTCCTTCTCTTTCTTATGCACGTGGAGTAATAAAGAGACTTTGCAATCCAAATTCTGCACTTGTGTACACCTGCGTTAACCCCATTGTCCTCAAATTATTCCCTTAACAATGGCTGTGGGTTTGTACAGGTGTTGAACAAGCCCCGTAATTGGAATTTAACAAACAATTCCAACAGTGGGGGTTCTTTTTTTTTATTAGAAAATGGTGACAATAAGTGGTAGGGGGGTGGGGGGGGAAGAGCAAAAATTCAGCTCACTCCTTGTGGCATTAGCAAACGTGTTCAACAAAAACAACTTTAAGAGGTATTTAGGTGTGTGCAGATGCTGACAGGCAACTCACGAGATCTCCCGAAACTGGTGGTTTTCTACTTAGATCCACAAACCAGAGCAGTATCATGGAGTATAAATGATAAATCTTTCACTTCTCATTTGCACTATCTTTCCAGTATTCTCTTTAGCCTCCTTCCCACCTCTCCTAGTATTCTGTTTCCAAAATAGACTTCATAAGCTCCCCCTTGGGATCACAAAATTAGGCGAGAACCCTACGAGCCCAAACGCGTGTGTTCAGCTGGGGTGAGGACAATCCTTCAGAGGGTTGACATGGAGGTGACCTCGGCACATGGACAGGATCGGGGCCGTATTCGCACCACCAGCTCCTGGGACGGGAAACACCTCCAAACCGCTCACCTCCACATTAAGAATCAACCCCAACAGGAGGCAGAAGAGCAGGCCTGAGGAAATGGCATGCAACGAGAAGAGAACGTTGGCTGCTCTGCATCACCGCCTCAACTAAACATAGGAGCTCCTTTTCTAGGCTGAGCTAGGTTTTACATAGCTGTAAAATCAAATAAAAGCTTTCTGCTGCTGTCATGAGGCCCTGCTTGCGACCACAGCTAAAAACTAGCTTCCTACAGCCCTTTCTCTCCACGTATCAAGCTGCAGCTGGGACATTGACTATGGATGTAGTTACAGCTTTGTTGCAATGGCTAACTTGGTCATAATGATCTAACAGGAAAGGTTATCCGGCTGGCAAATGAAAGAGATCAGTGACTTTATAGGGCTAGCAATTACTCCTCAGTGATGGAGAATTACTACAGAGCACTCATTACTGAAGAGATGCCAGTTACTGACAAATTACCAAACTGAGAAATTAATTACCAGCTGAGAAAATAATGCACAAGGGATAGGACTGAGAAAGCCATGTTCAAGAGAGGTCCATAATTTGCAACAAGTACATTCTAATCAACAATTAGTCCTGGTACAATTAGTACCACACTGGGTACTCTTTCAGGATGGCAGACATCACCATTGGTCTGCAAACCATCAATGGTTGAGACAAAATAGCATCATCTAAAAAAGGAGACATTGTTCAACCTGAGCATGACATTGTCCAACACACAGACCCGACTCTATGCTCCAATGCTGCATAAGCAATTTAGAATTACTGCCAGGAAAATCATCATCTCCCAACTCCTCCTTGCTCCTAACAATACGACTTCTCCATGTTCAGAAAAAACTCTCCTGTATTCACGCACCAGGCTCACAGACAAGCCAAGTGAACGAGGGAAACACGTGCTCCAAGGAAGTGCACACCAAAGTGCAGTTTGCTGAATGTCAACAGGCATTTTTGCAGTGCAAATTCCAAGACAAGCAATTTTCCACAGCTTTTTCAGACCACGGGCCGACCCTATGGAAAAAAATAAATCTGTTTTTTGCTAAACCAGAGAAAAATCTAGCCAAATTATTCATCATCATCATCCAGTGAAAAATAATCGAGGGGGTGAAGGTGGAGGGGGAAAAAAAGCCCTGTATACAAAAACTGCACAACCTCTGAGCTACAACTTTCACAGCCACGAGTATTTATTAGCTTTAAAAATGTTCCTGTAATCAGCAGCAAGACCTGCCTTTTGCCTCTGGCCCTTATCTTAGGAACCCATGCAGATGCTGGCTGATCCCAGGTCTCCAGGAGAAAAGAAGGGGGGATGAATGAGGCATACAAGACTCACTGGATC
>NW_010265108.1:0-353 GCF_000690775.1 Eurypyga helias | reverse complement strand
ATAACACACCCTCCGGCCCCCCCACCCCCCCCCCCCCCAGCCACACCACAAGCCTTGAAGGCAACGTGATGCAGAAAAACACAAGACAGAGCAAAGACTTAACGGACTCCCCTCTCCCTCTCTGCATTCAGATGTAGTGGTGAACGAGGGGAAGAAACATAACCCTGACTAAATGACAAAGTAAAATAGCCAAGGGCACTGCCTGCAAGCCTTTACAAAGCAGAGATCCTACACTATTTCAGGGAGGGCAAATAAAAGACAACCACAAAGCCTAAACAGCTAAGTAAATGGACATTAAAATTACTAACTTTGCACCCAGGGTGATTAGTGAAAAAACATAAATTTTATATATA
>NW_010265107.1:2294-3706 GCF_000690775.1 Eurypyga helias | reverse complement strand
GATGTGGGGGGTGGGTGTGCAGCCCTCACCAGGCTACGGCTGCCCCACTTTCCCCCCACCCCAACCCTGGGCTGCCTCAGCCCCACATGTGTCCCCATAACACCAAGGGGATGGTTGGAAAATTGGGAAAGCAAAAGCAGGGCAACAACCAGCATCTCGCCCCCACCCCCCCTCACTGCAGACCCCTTCCCTCTCCTGTCTCAGGTGTCCCCAGCCGAGGGGATGGGGACAGGGATGGGGACAGGGATGGGGACAGGGATGGGGACAGGGCTACTTTGGGCAGGAGAGGGGGTTCTCCGACTGCAAGAGGATGGGAAATCCAGAGCTCTCCCTGTGATTCCCGACCTCCTGGGCCCCTCTCCCCAGACCAGCCTCCGTCCTTCCTTCCTGCGAGGAAATTGAATGCGCAACCTTCCTGCAAATGAAGCCCAGGACTGTAATTTCCAGCCCCGGGGGGAACTTCCCAACAATTTGCTTCCTTTCCCCTGGGAGATAAATGAAGAGGCAGACCTGGTCACGGAGGGTCTGCTGGACCCTCATCCTGTCGGTATCCATGAGGCTGTTCCCATCATCCTTGGGATGCTGAACACCAGAAATCCACGGGGAAGAGGACTGGAGAGCTGGTACTTACCCCCCCATCCCACCACCCCAGCAGCAGCCGATGCCAAAGCCGGGGGGATATTGGGTTGTCCCCTCCCCAGACCCTCGGCCACGCTGCAGAGCCCACGGCCACGGCTCAAGGCTGCCTGTGCGGTGTGGGGTGGACCCCACAGTTGGGGGAAGAGGGAACGATGGATGGGGAGCAGCTGGGAATTTCAAGGGTTGCTCCAGGAGACCGACTGGGGCCCACCACAGGAAAAAAAATTTGGGAGAATTTGGGAGAAGGATGAGTCGGGGAAGACCATAGCAAATCAATCAGGCAAAAAAGACAACCAACACTGATTTTTCTGGGGAGGAAAAAATGGGTCTGGCTGCTAGTGGGGGGGATGCTGGGGGTCTGCCTCCTTCGCTGGGCTTCTGGTTGACTCTTTTGGAAGTGGAGGAGCAGTTCAGGCTGCAGACAACCTCACCCATCCTCCTTTTCCCTTCGGCAGCAGAGGACGGAGAGGAAACCGCCGCGAGAGAACGCCGACGCCTGGCAGAGCGCGATGCGTCTTTATTTCACTGCCCGCGGCTCCCGCGCAAGGGCCGCTGCCCGGGGGTGCTGCTGCCTCTTGCCCATCCTTAGGGTGCACCATGGGGGGGGTTTTAGGGTACCCTGAGCCCGGCGTGATGGGGTGGCCCTGGCTATGCCCTCCAGCCTCCCGGGAGAGCCTCAGGGCTTACGAACACGGAGGGATTTTCTCCCTCCGGCTGTTTTGCCGCTGCCCAAAGCTCAGCGGGTTGGATCCACTGGAGTTGCCAGCTTTATT
>NW_010265107.1:0-2114 GCF_000690775.1 Eurypyga helias | reverse complement strand
CAACTCTGCCCGCAGCGGTGCTGCTGCATCACCCCTGAGATGTATTCGAGCCCCAGAAGAGCAAGAGTTCATTTTTAAGACCCCCTGGGGAGCCTGCATGGATAAAGCTCTTCCCGGGAGGACCAAAGGTGTGCAGGGGTCTGCTCGGGGTGGGAAAGAGGGGGCTTCCCGTGGGCACAGGGCTGGGTAGACACGGTGGCACCGGGCTCTGCTAGATGGGGGTAGATCCTGCGGGATGAATGCACTGAACGCTTTGGAATGGGGCTACGGGCGTCATGCGTGCAATGGCGTCACGTGTGTGATGGCATCATGCGTGTGAGGGCATCGTGTGTGTGAAGGCATCATGTGTGTGATGGCATCATGCGTGTGATGGCATCATGTGTGCAATGCATTGCATGTGTGATGGCACTGTATATGAGGGCATCGTGTGTGTGAAGGCATCATGTGTGTGATGGCATCATGTGTGTGATGGCATTGTGTGTACGATGACATTGCATGTGTGATGGCATTGCATGTGTGATGGCATTGCATGTGTGATGGCATTGCATGTGTGACGACATCCCATGTGCGATGGCATCATGCGTGTGATGGCATTATGTGTGTGATGGCATCATGTGTGTGATGGCATTATGTGTGTGATGGCATTATGTGTACAATGGCATCATGTGTATGATGGCATTGCATGTGTGATGGTACTGTGTGTGTGATGACATCCCATGTGCAATGGCATCATGTGTGTGATGGCATCATGAGTGTGATGGCATCATGTGTGCGATGGCATCATGTGTGTGATGACATCCCATGTGTGATGACATCATGCGTGTGGTGGCATCATGTGTGTGATGGCATCGTGTGTACGATGGCATTGCATGTGTGATGGCATCATGTGTACAATGGCATTGCACGTGTGATGGCATTGCATGTGTGATGACATCCCATGTGTGACGACATCCCATGTGTGATGACATCCCATGTGTTATGGCATCATGCGTGTGACGGTATCATGCGTGTAATGGCATCATGTGTACAATGGCATTGCACGTGTGATGGCATTGCATGTGTGATGGTACTGTGTGTGTGACGACATCCCATGTGTGATGACATCATGCGTGTGGTGGCATCATGTGTGTGATGCCAGCATGCCTGTGATGGCATTGTGTGTACAATGGCATCACACGTGTGACAGCATTGCATGTACAATGGCATTGTGTGTGCAATGTCACCCCATGTACGATGACATCCCACGTTCTATGGTATCCCATGTGCAATGATACAATGGCATTGCTTGTGTACAATGGCATTGCATGCGTGATGGCATTGCATGTGTGACAACATCCCACATGCAACGGCATCATGTGTGTGATGGCATCATATGTGTGATGGCATCATGAGTGTGATGGCATTGTGTGTACAATGGCATTGCACGTGTGACAGCATCGCATGTACAATGGCCTTGTGTGTGCAATGTCACCCCATGTGCGATGACATCCCATGTGCTATGGTATCCCATGTGCAATGGCATCATGTGTGCAATGGAATCATGTGTGTGCCAGCATCACATCTATGATGGTATTGTGTGTGCAATGGCATCCCATGTGCAATGACATACCATGTGCAATGGCATCATGTGTGATGGCATCCCACGTGCAATGGCATTTTGTGTGTGAAGGCACCGTGTGTGTGATGGCATCACGTGTGTTGGTATCCCATGTGCAATGGCATCATGTGTGTGTTGGTATCCCATGTGCAATGGCATCATGTGTGTGTTGATATCCCATGTGCAATGGCATCATGTGTGATGGCATCCCACGTGCGATGGCATTGTGTGTGATGGCATCACGTGTGTTGGCATCCCATGTGCAACGGTGACACCCCATGTCCGATGGCATCCCGTGTGCGATGACATCCCGCAGCAGGCAGCACCCTCCCGTCCCCTCCCGGCGCTGCCGGCTCCAGCGCCCAGATCATTCTGCCAACGCCTCGTGCAAAGCCTCAGCTCCCAGGACCGGGGAGAGGAGCCGGAACACCCCAAAAGCTGGGTTGGGGTCCTACCAGCAAGCAAGGTTGTACATGGGGTGACGGCGGAGCCCATCCCCGTGGCCTTAGGGCGCCGC
>NW_010265106.1:0-22825 GCF_000690775.1 Eurypyga helias | reverse complement strand
TTAGGATTGCCCCAACCCAGGTACATAGAGTATTCTTTTATTCACCAAAAATAAATACATTTAAAAACTTTTGCAATAGTGTTCTATATGCAAAAGAATCCTAAAACCTGTCTTTAAGTATGGAGATTGTAGATCTTCTGTTTTCATGTTAGATTGGCATCATTCTACAAGTAGAAATATCAGAAAGTTTCCATTAAAATAGGGAAGTTCTTTTAAATTTCTGAATCTAATAATCTCTTTAATATTTAATTGACAGTTACATGTAATGCCCAAAATGATGCTGCGGTGTTTGATGCTGTTAATTTCTGTGACTCATGAAAAACCTTTCCAAACTTGGATAATGAGAGTGGTAACTTTGCACAGGTTCTGCCAAAATCTGCATAGTCATCCTTTTCTACAGAGATTAGATTTCCCACACTGTTTTAAGTGAATATGTCAGTGTGGACAGGTGGCCTTTTAGGAGTGTGATTTACAGCGTAGAATGCCAGAAGAGATTCGACCCTGGAGAGGGAAAAGATGGCAGCTCCTGTAAGCTGGAGGTACCACACAGAATGTACACGGAATATAGATGCTTTGTTGCTAATATACGTACTGCTTGGGTTACTTCTCTAGAATGACATATTTAGAACTGATGACATGAGGAGCTGATGAACTGCAAATTAATTTTTTGCTTTCAATAGATTGGAATGTTTCTGAAACTAGTTAAATCAAAACCCTCTCCTTTTTTTTTTTTTTTAACTCCCTGTGACTGCTCTTGATAAGGCTTGCAGCAAGGACTGTCCTGCTAACTATTTAATGTTTATTGAATGACAGAAGATTCTGGGAAGAGAACTCAGTAACACAGTCGTGCCAAGGGAAATGGCATGTTGGGTTTGAAAAATATATATTATACTAAGTTAACTATGCAGGAAGATAATGAAAATAACCTAGACCCTAGTAAAAACATAAACTTTTGAAATCAGTTAAAAATTAACTTAATTTAATTAATTAAAAGGGAACACAGCAGAGGGCATAAGGAGATCTCTTTGTGTGTGCATAAGACAAATCCAGCTGAAGCCATGTGTTTTCAAAGAGCTGTCTTAATACAGAAGTGACTTAATTTTGCAAAAGGTGACTCTCACCCATTCATACCCATGAATATGCAGAGAAATTAAATCCAGTTCTAGAGTGTGCTTGGTATTATCAGTATTTAAAAGCTCTTTCATGGTGTTCATGGGGATTAAATGGAACTCCCTCAGGCAGATATTCTAGAGGTAAATGGGCTTTTTTGTTAGTGAGAAGACAGAAATATCTGCAACAGGGATTCTGATTTGTGTAGGCTACTGGAGAGTGAGCCCTCTGGTGACAGCTGGGTTGGGATTTGTCTCATCTGGTCCTAAACATCTCCATCTAAGGTAGTGCAAGTAGAGTCATGGTAGATTTCCTTTTACTCCGCTAGGTATGCTTCAGCTCACAGTTCTTCAAACCTGTTTTGTGCTTTGGTTTAGGATGAACGCTTCATTCTGTGGAATTCATTTAGGATTAGTTAAGGCATGTTCTGTGTCTGTAATGTAGAAGTTTAATGAAGGAAAGTTTTTGTGGTGAGGCAAGTAGACTGCTCAAAATGTTGAAGTCCATGTAGGTGTTCTTCCAGTAGAATTTGCAGCTATTGATGATGTGGGAGGGTGGAAGGATTATGCAACAGTTAGCTCTTCTAGAAAATAGTCGATCCTGTTAATAAAGATAAACCACTTAATCTGTAAGCAGCTATCTCTTCATGGCACTAAAGACTTCTTGGAGCCAGACCAGTGAAGAGCTATCATAATATTTGCTGATATACCATCTTACTAGTAGTTGATAAATGCAACTAGCATCGTGCTGCGATTGAAGAAGGCAAGGTGTTGCTTGGCAAGAAAGTCAGATAGACTGCTGCTAAAAATATTGTATGGCAGGATATTATTAGAGTCATGGGATTTTTAAAAAATATGTTTTCAATTAAGAATGGCTCTAGTATGGCCCTTGATACTGTGACTGGTCAGTTATGAGAAAGGTGATAAAAGAGTAGCTCTAAGAATAGTTTTAGACTGACTTGTCTGTGTTATGTCCTGAATCTTGTTAATCTTTTTAAGTACAGGGTGTTCTTTGTCTCAGTAGACTTCACATATTTGTATTTTTATCCACAGTGTGTCTAAGTCTAACTCTAGCAATAACTTTGAAGTGAATAGGTGTCAAACTCCCTACTTTCTCTGGACTCTTCTTGTAAGATAAATTTAGTTTAAGACCTGAAACCTCTCCCCTGTCAGCACAACTTAATTCAAAGAGCAAACCAGTAATAATAAGTAATTACTTTGCATTTTATTTTGAATTCAGTATCATAGGAAGTAATTCCATGTGCGTGTGGTCAAGTACGGAAAAACAGTGACCTCAACTGTAATGAACGTTCTTCATTCCCAGAAGTACTTGTGTTCTGTATTTCAGTGTTTCACCTACTAGGTCTTCCTTTAGAGTGAAATATGCAAAAATCCTCTTACTGTATTTGAGGAAAATTAGTGCTTTTGAGGGTCCTTACTGCTATGCTTTCTTAATGTTTACAGTTTTTAATCTGAATCCTTGGACTATAGTTAAGGCGAAGGTTTTTAATACAGTCTCATTTTCCCCATTATATTCATCGTATTTGAAATTCTGGCATGTGGTCATTATTGCCATTAAGAATAGGTTGGAACTGAACCTGCAGTTTCCTTTTGAGAGTCTAATGCATTGTAGAGACTATGAAGTAGAAAGATGTGTCCAGTTGATTTAAAGCATTAATAGGAAACTATCAGTCCTCAGGGACTGGAGATATTTTTAAGCAGAAACTTGACAGACTAGATTAGAGATAAACGGCTTCCTTATTCTCACAAAGTTCAGTGAGAAAGTTTCTCATATGATAATTTGCCATTGTCAGAAAACACATTGGACAGCAATTTCATATTAACTTGGAGACCTATTAGCAAAAGGTAGGGATAGAAAGCTGGAACCTCCTTCATAGTACAAGCGATAAAGGCATCTAGTCCTCAGAGCCATCAAGGTCATGTTCTAATAATGTTAAGATAGTGAGGGAAGAAAATAAGCATATAAGTCACCAATTACCTAGTTAAATTAAAGTTAAGCTACTGGTATATAGAAAAAATAGGGAAAACAGATATTTTCATTTATTACATTGACTTCAATAAAGGGTCAATTAATCTCAAGAATGATAAAGTTACTAAACCAGAACATACAAGAGGTCTTGCTCAGTGATGTGTATTTCATTTTAACTCAGTTCAAATACAGTCTATTTTGTGACTGATAACCCTGTCAGTTTGTGATTAGGGACAGATATATCACTGCATACTTATAACAAGATATCTAGCTCAGTCATAGGTAAAACAAACAGTATAGATTTGGGCTGACCAAAACACTGCTGAATTAAAAAAATAACAAAACAAACCCCCAACAACTGCCAAACCTGTCAGCATCTTGAAGAATTTTTTTGCTTTTGTGGCAAATCTTCAAGTGTGAGAGAAACCAATTTACTGCCAATATTCGGCTGAACCTCTGAGAAATGACTTTTCCCTTGACTTGCACTCCACTGAATTTATATAGTAGTATTATTGGGTTTGAAATCCTGCTGCCTCACTCATATCTATAAAGGTAAATTCAGACTTCTGGGTCATCAGTGCAAACATCTTGCAAGGCATGTGAGATACTAGCACTGAAAATTGATAGAAAATGTCAGTGTTGAAATACCACAATTATTCAGCTTTCTGCCATGAAAGAAGCAAATATTACTTAGGTTCTGATGTAGATAATAGAACTAGATTGGACTGATTCCTTTCTGATTCAAAAGCTTGAAACTAAAATAACCACCTCAAGTACTGTGTATGGTTTTGGGCGCTTCAGTGTAAGAAGGACATCGAACTATTCAAGTGTGTCCAGAGGAGGGCGACCAGGATGACGAAAGTTGTCGAGGGCAAGAATTATGAGGAGCGGCTGAGGTCACTTGGTGTGTTCAGCTTGGAGAACATCATCACAGCCTACAACTTCCTCAAGGGGTGCAACAGAGGAGGAGGTACTGATCTCCTTTCTGGTAACCAGCAGCAACAGGACATGAGGAAATGGAACGAAGCTGTATCTAGGGGAGTTCTGATTGAACATTAGGTCCATATGGGTCCCTTTCAACTTGAGATACTCTAGGTTTCTTTCAACCTGAGATATTCTGTGTTTCTACAAGTGAAGAAGAAATGTTGGTTTGCTTTGATGAATTTTCCTTTAACCCTCTCCCATCACACAGCAGAGCTGTAAAGAAAAATGGACAATCCACACCATTTGAAAATAGAAAGTAAATAATTGTTTTCCATTTGCTATATATGCAGCTAGACCTTTGTGAATGATGAGCTGTCTAGATCCAACTTTGGTAAAGAGAAGATTTGATTTAAAAATGACAACCATGTTTTTGGTAAAATTAAGGAAGAGAGTGTTGAAATCAGGTATGTAACTAATGACCCATCACTTACCCCTTTCTATTCAATGTAGAAGCTGACTGGCCCTCTGCAATATAAAAAACCAGCAGTACAGCGTAGTTGCAAACCCAACAAAACCATATCTCAACCCAAACACTATAATATGAACACAATCTTTATCTTGGGAAAAGGGTGAGAAAATAATTAACTGCATGTTAGAGGGAACATTACTGTTGCTTTAATGTTTCCCTAGATGGTATTTGATGCTATAGTGACAGTAGCAGTATAAAACGCATCTGAAGCAGAATAATAACAGAATCAAGACCAAGACGACCTGGCTGTTTTGGACAGCAGCACTGGGTGAAGTCTGGTGCTGTTTCATTGCAGTTATAGGAAAGTACTGCTGGGAATACCTGTGTTTGGTTAAATTAGTTAAGTACCTGATCTATCATTGTTCATTTACTTTGCATAAATAAAAAAAGACCTCTTTGCTTACAATGCTTTTTCATCATTCTTAGCAAGAATGCAGAAGAGAATTTTCTGTGTTTTGACTCCATTGCTTGCTGATATGGCTAGATGTAGATACATTTTCATTGAAATTTTGGATAATATTTCAAGACAGCTTTATTACTGTGAGTAGTTATATGTTTATGATACACTGTTTGCTTTTGAAAGATATGTATGATTTGAGGAAAAGCGAAATTTTTCTTTCTTAAATATTTATCTTATCTTTATATTATTGATATTTATAATTTATATTAATCTACCCTCAGAAGTAATGACCTCTTAGGTAATTTACATGACTGCTTTCCTTTCAATTCTGGGAATTTGTGGGAGATCAATCAGTATTGAAAAGTAAGAACTCAGCTTAAAAAGAGCATAAGCTTTGTAATTAGATGGGTTTTCACATGTTTAGTTTTATTATGTACGGTGAAATGAATGGAGATTGTTAACTAAGCTGCCAAGATAGATGCTATGTGGTTAACTGTGTTATAGTGAAATAATATCAAATTTATCTGTCTTATAATTTTTTAATGCTTTTGTCCTATAAAGTTTACTAGCCTATTAAATCCATAGGTTAGCCTTTGTTAGGAGGTTTTCTTAAGATCTGCGGAGTAGATGGCTGCCAGAAGAATTCACCATATAAAACAATACATCTCAGAAATTCATGGTTATAATGTAGTTTATAGGAGGACAGAATCATGAGAGATTTTTCTTATTTCCAAATTCCAGTTAATAGATATATCCTCCTAAATTATGTTTTTCGATTTCAAAGGCAAAATCAATATACTTAAACACATTTGAAATATATTTTATTCATTGCATAACAGTTCAGCTTTTCACTTTTCCCTCTTAAACATTCTGGCAATAACTCCTTCTGTGTAGATGGATAGTGATTTATATTAAATAATAATAATGGAAATATATACACCGGGAAAATGCAATGATTTATATATATATTAAAAAAACCCACTTCATAAGGGTTATTATGCTTGTTAGCCTCATATTCTATGGAAATGAAGTATGTGTGATCATAATGTCTCCACACCTGTCCCTCTGCCTCTGCTTCCCTACTCAATGGCCAGTTTCAAGAAAATCTAGTAGTATGGTTTAAACCCACTAAGTTCCTACAAATTTTTGGACAGTGTCAAATGCTTGTAAAGCATAATACTGGTGAAAGTGGTCACTTACATATGTGTCTTTCACATAAGAATTGCTGACAATTCAAGCTGTGAGGTTGGTGCTTTACTGCCTGATCAGAAACAGCCTGCTTGAACCTGCTCTGGTTGTCTCTGACAACAGTGAAAAGAAACACACCTTTTCCTGCTGGCAAATGGACCATGGAGAGGGAGTTTTTCTGATTCTATCCCTTTCTGTCTGATCCATGTAGCCAGCTAGAGGTACAAGAGAATAAATTCTCTGAAGAGGAGGAATGTAATAATGTATTCTCCCTGCAGGTGATTCTAGTTTGTACTTGGATTGTTCCTGTTGATACTGCTCACTCCTGTTGATGCTCTTGACAGTGAAGGAGTGGCTGTCCCAGGTGGTTTTCCCCACCTTTAGTAAGGATTGCTGTTGTTATTGTGGTGGTCGAGGAATAAGCAGTATGTGTTCCCAGCACTGCAATCCACGGATACCATCTTTCGATTTGTGTTCTGAACTGGGAGTTACAAGCTCCAATTAACAATCTGTTTTCTGTAGCTGTGTAGCTGGATAGTAGTTGGAAAGGTGGGCTGGGCTTAGCAACCTCTGACTGAAGCTAAACCTGCCAAGCATCACAGGTTGGCATCCTCGGTTTGTTCTGTGGCCTCTGCCTGGTGTGAAACAGTGTGTTCCCGTCCTTCAGTGAAGGACCCCAACCTACGTTTACTTCTTACTATCATAGAAATTGATAGGAAGCCTGCATCAGAAACTGTTATCTATGGAGAAGGTAACCTGGTGTAAAATACTAAAAAAATTTCACCTTAAACTGACATTTAAAAATTAAATGACAACATACATCCTCTCTTGACAAAACTCTCTCTTTTTCAGGTCTTTCGTTTAAAGAAATTGGGTGATATTTATTATAGAAGTGTTGATTTTTGTGTTGATTTAAATAAAGTGCTGCAAATTCATCAGATTTAAAAAAAAATTACTTCAAATACTTTAAAAAATAATTATGAAATACTGTCTTGGAGTAGAAATTTTCCCATGGTAGAAAGCTTTATTTCCTCCCAAACAGTAATTATAGCCAAATAATTTTGTTGTGATCTGAATGACCACTGATGGGGTTATCTGGTGCAAATGGGGTATTTTTCACAACATCTGTATCATATACAATCATGGTCTGATTTGAAGGCATTACGTTTAGGCATATTTTAGCAGTAGCATACAGTCAAATTACAATGGCAATTATGTATCTCTTAGTCATAATCATTTTGTATAAACATTGTATCTCAAACTGTAATAACCATGGCCTCTTACATTTTTTCATTGGGTAATTTTCCTTTTTTATCTCAAACATCTACAGTTGTGCAGTGGGAAGCATTCATAATATGTGAAAAGAAACAATCTATTTTCTGCACGACATTATATACAATATTTACATTATTCAGTGATGATCTCCCTCCCTCCGTGTGTGAAATAACATTTCTCAGTCATGGTCCTAAGGGTGTAAATCAAAACAGAGTCAGCCTAAAAAGGGTGCTTTTCATCCTCAAATACATAAAATATGCATATTAAATTAAAAAGCTTTGGAATTCATGAATTATTGTAGCCTGGGGTTAGTAATAATTTATATCTTATGAAATTACTCTGGTAGTTATTCATGGCCGCACTCAACACTAAAGCATACATACCACATCTCCACTGCAATGCACAGAGTACATCACAGATTACTTAAAAAGGAAAAACAGTTTTTTACCTAACGTAAATCAATCCAGCTTTCTTGATCCCCTCCCCACTAAAGACCAAGCCCATGTTTTCAGCCAGTGTCTAGGATGTATGTGGAGTACAATATCGAATAGCAAAAGCTAGATGTGTAGGGGAAGTTTGGGGTGCACAGTGGGCGGATTCAAGTCAGTCATTTCTTTGCGCCGGCTTACCACTGTGTTATTTCCTACTTCTAGCTTCTGCAGGCATACCACCTACTTTATGAAGAGTGGAAAATTCAGGCACGAAATTGAAGGTGCTCTGGATGATATGAATTTTCTCTCTGGTAATTTAGCTACATAAATGCATTAGGGAATTTGCACAGTCAGCTGCAGTTGAAACAGGTTTACACAGTGAAGCTTAGTAGGGGTATAGGGTGAAGGGGAGAGGGTAAATACGATTCTGCAGTCACTGTCTGTGATGGTCTGCAACCAAAGCAATGGCAATCAGTCTCCTAGGATTACTGTCATGACACCGTGATGCTCCTGGAGACTGCACTGAGCTGTGTACACTGAAAGAAAGATACATTAAATCCTAGTGAAGCGGAAGCATTTGGAAAATAAGAAAACATTTGCGAAATTGTGAAGGAAGTATGTTCTCTTCTGGAGGATATTTTAAATTCAAAATGATATTCTTATATCCTTTTGGGAAATCTTTAAGATAATGCTTGTTACATTATCAGCGTTATGTCTTGCAGTAACAGAAGCTTGTAACAACTTGGAGTCAAAACCCATAAAAATGCAGAGAAAGACATACCGTCCTTATCATGTGGTCACCTAATCCTATGTTCTTAGGTGCCTCAGTTAAATAAGGGGAAGAAATACCATGTCTGTGGAGAGACAAACAGCAATTCAGACCTTAGGTCATTTAAACCATTCTCTGGAGGTGTGCATATTATTTCTAAAGATTGCAGAGAAACCTCCAATTACAGGGTTACCATGTTATGCATCTCATTTATCTGCCTAATGTCAGGAAAGAAGATCCACACCAGAAAGTCCAATTTTTTGTTAATATTTTAGAAATTTGTTTGAAGCTTTTTTACATCATAAACTGTAATCTTCTAGGCTGGAATCATTGTGTTAGATCTTGGGTCCTAAGTGTATGCCAGGACCCTGGTAAAAGGCTTGAAGGTATAGAGCCATTATACTACAGGAGGAAGAATAGTATCACCATTCTTTAAAGTACTGGTAGTATTTAAACACAACTTTTAAAAAGAATTTTATGTATTTCAAGTATTTTATACAATTTATATTTCAGTTTCCTCTATAGAGGGACATGTATTGAACATAATATTTCAAGACTAGTTTGTAAAAAGCTGCCTTTCAGCCTGCCTGTTTTGCCAGCTGAAGGGCCAGGTGTCCTGGATGAGTTTCATGGTGAAGAAAGTCCCATCGAAGGGAGCATGTCCCTTTGGGTTGACTGGCTTGACCCCACTGCTGTTTTTCTGTCAATACACTGTCAAGAAGTAGAGTTATAGAATTTTTTAAGTTCCTCCCCTGCTCTTGTATAGTTGGGGTAAAATATGACAAGTCGATTCATTCTTAAAATCTTCTCTGTCTTTTCCCATGTCTTTTTTGGGGATGGCTGAAAAGGTTAGTACTTTGAGTGGGGGATGGACCAGAGGGCCTTCAGAACTCACTTACAACCCAAATAATTATATAAATTTCTGCTTTTTTTTTTGAGATAGATTTCAAGAAACAGCGTGTTTTCAATCTGTGAGTGTGGTCATTGCTTGTGGTTATGTTAGCTCGCTAACTTCCTCTCAGATGTTCATTAACACACATGGCTGATGCCGTCCCTCTCCTATACAGGGTGGAGTTCATTTACACCAGCACCAAATGATTGAATTGCTAGTGTTAATAACCAGTTATGAATTGCCACAGTCACAGCACATGTAAAAGAATAGATGACAGGGCTGAGTTACTGCACTCTGACTATTTGGTAACTACTGTAAAATTTGAGATGGGGAATGATTCAGTGGTCTAGTACATGACCTAAAATACAAATAATGTCCACAAATTAGGTTTTGAACAGAGACTTGGAGGCTGCTTTGTGAAGTTGTCTATATGGCATAGGAGTAATATGTATTATGGTTTTTATGCCTTTTTAAAAAACTTGACTGCTCTTTTGGAGTACCTTAGAGCTGATATGTTGTTCTGAATATAGCAATATGAAATGGGTCTAGTTGACCATATTTTCTTTCTAAAAAGAGTGCTACATTGAAAAATGGTTTTTTTTTTTTTATACATTTAAAAGATTTTTACAGATAATCATCAAACTGCTTCAAAATGATTCTTAAAATTTGAATATAATATTATTTTGGAATTATCTTTTAACATTCTCAAGTGGAGTATTTTGCTTACTTTTTGATACTAATTTATTAAAATTTTTTATTGAAGTGTTTTAAGCATGAAAATGTTTGTTACACAACTTTCCATGACAATTATATTTCCAGAATCTTATCACAACCTTTTTCTGTGAAAACATTTTTCCTGAAAAACTTCATAAACAAAAGAATTATCTAGTTTAATAAAAGCTTGAATTTAATTTTTATTTAATTATTACTGATACCATTCTTTACAGATGTCATTCATCTGTCTGTATCCATAAATTTGAGTTGTAAGATGCCTCAAAATTTTCTAGAAATGTATTTGAGCCTAGCATGAGAAAAGTATGCCTGACACAGAATTGATGTATCAAAAATACCCAAATATAACAAAAATATCTTTGATACAGGGCATTTAAAAATCTTTCCAGTCTCCTGGAAAGAGGTCTGAGAGCACTGTAGAAGTCATGCAGCACCTTGTAGGACTGAGCCTTGTAGGAAATCCTGAAATTCAGGATTTCCAAAATTTTTGACTTAATGTTCCCTGTCAGGATATTCTGCTAAACATGCTCTTTGGACCTCAAATTAAATAAATAACCGAGGAAGAAATACAGCTGTCACAAATACACAAAGGAATGCTTGGAAGAGGACAAGGGTCAATTATTCCCATTAGCAAATGAAGGTTGAAGAAGAAATGTTTTAAAACTATAGAGGAAATATGTAGGCTAAATATTACCTAAAACATTGATAGAAATTAACTGTAACAAGCAATTTATTCAGGAGTGAGGGTATGGACAAGGTTAGGAATCTTCTTTTTAGAATAGTTAGTTTAATGATCACTGACAGAATGGTGAAAATGAATATATTAATGACCAACAAAAGGTTTATTCTACTCTAAATTATTCTAGAAATTCTCTCCTGGCTATATCAAGTGTGTATAAACTTCTCTCAGTTGAGTTAAAAGTAAAGTCACTGATGAGTAATCTTTTCATTTCTCAAGAAGCTTTCAAGGGCAGGAAAGGTATGAGCCAGAGGTTGTGTGCATTTTTCACCAAGATTTAACCTGGACTAACAGCATGAGTCTCTAAAGAGCAGCAGTCTCCCTGTTAGTCCTCAGAACTAAAGTAAATAATGTATAAATGACATTCCATTTGATCTTTTCCATGCTCTGTGACTATACATTACCACTAACAAATTTCATGTACTGTCATAGGCCCAGAGCTGCATTTTGTCAGACTTTTGATAGATAGCACCCCATATTTTCTTCCACAGAATGTGCTGAATGTGCTTCCCATCTGTCTTTCACCACAGACTTCTTTGTTGCACGTGCAACTCTTCGTGTTTAACCAGGGAACTGACTAATGGTGTCTAAAAATAACTGCATTGCTGCTCCCATTAATCCACAATATACACCTTAGAGAGCATCCTGTCTGTTGAAAACCAGAAGGCAACCCAAAAGCCTAAGCAGAACATATTTTTATGCAAACCCATTTAATAAGAAAACTCCAGTCCTTGCTGGAGCTAAGGCTTAGATTATGCATTAGAAAGACAGATTAGGCCATATTGCAGCTGTTTTGAGCACAGCTAAACAGTTGGAAGAATACAAAGAAAAAAATTATGGGACAATATCAGTCTGAATCAGAGCCTCAAAAATGCATTTTTCATGCAGATTATGTGCAAGACTCTACTGGGTCCCACTGTGTAGATTTATTAATGTCTTACTGCCATTTATTACATGAGAGTTTGCAAATGCGTAGCCTCCTACCTCTGTTTTTGCTGAGCAAGGAAACAAGGAAAGGATTAGCTGAAGGACCGTAGGCAAAAGTCTTCTGATAATTTTCATCCAAAGCCTCAGTTTTCGCTCCCAGAAGAGTTGGATTCTAGCTTTCATAATTATGAAGCAAGTCTTTAAAGTGATAGCTGAGCATGACTTACAAAATCACACCTTTCTGCTTTTGTAGAGAGGCTGATATCAAAGCTCCAATTTGCAAATGATTGTACACAATATTGCTGGGAATGAACATGTCACCTCACCTACTTGTAGGTGCTGAGCCAAAGTGCTTTATGTGCATAGTTGGTTTGCAGACTCTGGAAAGAGGGGTCATCCCTGTCCCAGCAGGGTTGTCAAGTGGTCAGTGATTGGCCAGTAGTCAATGACAGGCCTCTGTCATTCTATTACAACATTATTAATGTAGCCAAATTTCAGTTTAAACTGAAGGAAAAGGAAAGTTCCTTTTTATATCTATCTTTTTTTTAATTTTAATTTTTTATTTTATTTTAATGCTTATAAGACTGCAAGCTTTTTGCTAAGAAAACTGTACTTTTATGGATAATTAATATATTTATAAATCAGTTCAGAATATTTAGGAAAATCTAATGCAAGTCTTTTAGCCTTTGAAGAGACAGCTATTGTCTGGAAGCACAGGAAATCTGTTTTTTTCATCAGTGTGAAGAAAAATCTGGTTTTTGTATAAAACCTGTGAGAACTGGGTACATGTTGTGCTAGATATTATAAAAAATATATTGGGAATCTGCTCCTGACTTAGTTGTTAAAGACATGTGACTAATCAAGGTGAATGTTGCAGCTTGTTTTCCACAGATATCCACTAATTATGTTTGCCTATATATGCATATATATGGCTGCAGCAGATAATAGGCAAACAACCTTTCATAGCAATGCCTTGTGCATTACTTTGCAAATTACTTTTTCTTCACTGATCACACATCCAAACCCATCTGTACTACCAGTGCTGATCCATTACGACACCTTACAGAAATAGATTTAGATGTGTATAGAGGTGGGTAATTTTTATTCGGATGGTCTCTCAGAAACAGGCCACTTAATGTAATTTTCAGTGGGAGGTCTTGTAAACTGTCTCTTATTCACTTGCTAATTTTCTTACAATGTTATAATAATAAAAATAATAATTATTTAGTATACAGTACATTTCATTTTCAAAGTGCTTTTGCAGTACTAATTAATCCTCACTGTGAGGTTTAATGGCGCATACCAGAAAATTATATCTTGGCTTTATGCCAGTTGCCAATCAACTGACAAGATTCTAATTTCAGAAGTTTTCCTAAGAGGAAAAAGGCATAATTTAAATTAGCCTGGACAGCAGCAGCAGTTTGTATGGAGAGAATTCATAGGTCTTTGGAGTGCTCTGAATGTCTAGATGCTTGCTTTAAGGGTGAAATTATGAAATTCCAAAGAGATAGCAACTTCAATTTTAAAAACAATTATACTAAGAATAGCTAAAGCTACTTAAAAAAAATCTTTTTAAAAGATATGCTTAACAGAGTTTCCTGATTATTTAGGGATCATTAATACCCAGATCCACCATTAGCTGAAAACAAGGATTATTAGCTGTACTTCACATGTAGGAAAACGTAGGGCAAGGACTAGGTTACATGGTCCAAACCACTATTGCAATAGGGGACTTTGTTCCGCACAATGTTTTCTCTTCTGGCAAAGCTAACACAAAGGTTCTCTACCCTCTGCTAGTGCCTACACTGCACACTGGTTCCTAATAACAACCTGGGTCTGTAAAAACACCACCACAAAATATCTTTCCTTCTCCTTCCCAGCCTCCAACATCTAAAACACTGAAATAAATTAAAAAATGTTTGTTTTGTCCACTGTCCAGTTAAAGTAGCAGAAGTGGAGAGTGATTCATGAGGATGGTAAGGATATTGTAAGTAGCTTTGCTGCTTGAGAAAAGAACATGGATACACAGCCTGCATGTATAGCTATGGACTGAAGAGACAGGAATTTCTGACTTACTGGCCTGTATTGTATATTGTGTTATTTTCAAGAGATGCGCTGTATTTGGCTGGCTCAGATACTCCTTGCTGATAAAATTTGCTGGTATGTCAAAGCCTTTCACTTTGTGTCACATTCTGGCAAAGGAGGATTTTGGTGTACTGTGATTTGCTCTTGCAGGGAGTGGAAGACTGTTGTAGGGAGAAAGAGCTGAGCAGATACTTGTCCCCTATGTTTTTCTACATTATTTAATTTTATTCAGCTCATTCCAGTACAGGAAGAAATCAGAATTTGCAAGTTCTGAAAGTTGTGATTTTCCAGCCAGCTCTAATACTTTATGTTGAGAAATACCTGCAGGAATCTTCCTCAAGAGGTTGACAAAACTTGTTTAATTTCCAGTGACATTTTTACAAGTGTTTACATAATGTACAGTAGTTTCACTTGTTCAGTGCAGCCAAGAAGCTGGAGAAGCAATTTTTCTAGTGTGATGTAATCAGGAGTGCCACTGCTTTTTCCTTGGGGAAAAAGAAATCCTGCCAAATGTATGTACCGTATTAAAGACTTCAGAAACATGAATTACTTGACAGATTGTTATTATTTAGCCTGTAAATACGTTTAGAGCATTTTTAAAAGACATATTAGCTACCTGATAGAATGTAATAACTCCAAAAGGTTTTACTTCATTGTGTCATATATAGATACAGTTAGGGTCCTTAAAATACAACTGAAAATAATATATTCTTTAGCCAAAGGGAAAGCAGCAGCTGCTTCAGCGGTGCTGCAGTTTGTTTTATTAATCCTTGCAAATCAACATTTAGCCTCTTTAGAGCTGCAGTCAGGAATGTGTCAACAACAATATTGTCACTGTAACAGTTTAAATCGTATCTTTGGTAGCAGAGGTAGGATTCATTTGAGTAAATGGTGTAATCTGCAACTCAGATGTTTACACGAGAGCTAGTTGTCTACATTCTCTGTAGAGTCTATTGAAAGAAAGGAAGCACAGGATGTGGTTCTTCTAATCCTATGTCTATGATAGAGCAGATGTAGCATGTCCTAAAATGTCAGTTTCTCTCCACTGATGATAACCGGGATTACCATTACCAAAACTATAGATAACAGAATTTAGTTATGAAACCCACCCTAGGTAAACTCCTATCTCGTGCATCCTTTCCAATGCCTGCAGAATGTAACGAGAAGAGTACGTTTGTTAAGCCTGCACCAGTGGGAAGCAGAACGCCTCTAAAGAGTGGTGTTTTCATTATACAATGTTATCTGAAGCAGAGGTAAGTCGTAGCTTTTATTTTGCTGAGCATGATGCCATGTGGTGTGGTCAGTTTGAGTCAGCTGTCTGAGCTATGTCCCCTCCCACTCTCTTGTCCACCCGTAGCCTTCTGGCCTTTGGAAGGATGTTGGAGAGACAGCGTTGGTGCTGTGTGAGCACTGCTCCGCAATCACCAGACATTAGTGTGGTATCCACATCATTCTAGCTACAAATACAAAGCGCAGCACTATATGGGCTGCTGTGAGGAAAGGGAACTCCATCCCAGCCGTATATAACTACTGGGTGTCTGTGCTACCTGGTTAGCTCTACTTATCCCCACAAAGGTGGCCGCAGCTCAGCTGCGGCTTGCTTGTGTGTCATCCACACTTTATGGCAGCGACAGTTTTTGACTTTTCAGGTACTCCACACGCTGTGCTTATGGCTGAGATGGATCTTTCTTGCCCAGCTTGCCCACAGCACACACAGCCCATTCTTGTGCTGGAACTCCAAAGATGAATAGTGTGGGCTGGTTCATACAGGGGGTGCATGAAGGCATGCATATATAGGTGAGGCTACCAGCTCACCTGACTTTGAGGATTAGGATAGTACTCAAGCCAACATCTCCTTCTTGTTCTGCATAACAAAATTGCCCCTTCTGGCAAAGTCTCTGGGTGCTGACTCAAGCTAGTGTGTGGGTACAATGTGTAGGCAGCATAGGTAACTGAGTGGGCTAGTGTCTAAACTCCAGCTACCAAGACATTATAGGCACAACCTTGCTTCATAGTTCATGGAAAAAATTCATATTCTTCAAGAAGAACTTAGGCTCTAACAAATATGGATCGATTCAAAGCATGAATGTAATGTTAATGTTTCTTAAACTGTGTTTTAATCTTATATGGATTGTGTTTACCTTGGACTCATTCTGCATTTTAACTTTTTTCCACAGACATTCTTGTGCTGTATTTTACTTTTATGTATGTCCTTTTTTGGTTGGATTATCCTTCTGTAAAATTACTTTGGGCTTGGTTGGATTCAGACTAGCAGATGCATAGAAGGGTCATACTGTTCAAGCAGTGAAGTGAACCTACAAAATCTTAGGAATATACACCTTGCCTACATCTGACACAGTAAAAAAAATTAGTAATGTAATCTGAACTGCCAGAATTTCTGATTTTTGTCAATATCCAGTATGTATGACATTGAAATGTTTGCTGCAATTTTTCTTGTATCTAGCTATCAGGTTTTGGTTTAAGCAAATGCTCTCTACTGTCATGTGTGTCTTTGCATACTTCTCCATTTGTGTTTTTTCTCTGCAATCATATAAATAGATATGCTCATTTCTGATACTTATCAAACCCTTTAATTTAAATATCTTTCTATAGCTTGCTGTCCAGTCACATGCCATTCCATGTTGTGGGGTCTGCTGCACTTTCCATCTTCTGTAAGAGTGGTGTTTTGAAGTTATTAAGATTTTTAATATTAGAAAATTTTCTGAAATAAAGTTGGAATAAATTGTATTTATTCTATGTATGTCCTGTTTTATATATAGTAGAACAGAGCAAAAAATGATCAGAATAAATAAAAATAATTGTTAGATCCAAAGCAAACTATAAAGTTTAAGTCCAAAAAAGAGCATGATAATCTTACTTGAGCTCTAGAAGAACAGAAGACACCACATTGTTCCTGATAGAGTGGAGTACATGCAGCAGCCATTGTACATATCTCCCAAAAGGGCTGTTAAGAGCAGTTCTAGCTTGTGCTGGTTTTAATTGGGACAGAATTAATTTTCTTCACAGTAGCTGATGTGAGGTTGTATTTTGGATTTCCACTGAGAAGAGTACTGATAACACTGGTGGTTTTAGTTGTTGCTAAGGAATGTTTATACCAATTCAAGGACTTTTTCAGCTTCTCAGGCTGCCCCTGTGCTCCCAGCTTCTTCTGTACAAGAAGCTGGGAGGGGACACAGCCAGGACAGTGGTTCCAAACTGACCAAAGGGATATTTCATTCCATAAAGCGTCATGCTCATTATATAATTTGGGAGTGGGCTGGAGGCCATGCTGGCACAGTCTTTGTCTCTCTTGGTTGCTCTTTTGCTCACTGGGGCTTGCTCTGGTGTGATTTCTCTGCTGGGCTTAGCCTGTCTCTTGGTCTCTGGCTCTCAGGTAGTCCAGCTCTGGCTCTTGCTACTTCGAACTTGGCTGGACATCGGTTGGCAGGTTATGAGTGGCTGTATTAATTGTTTTATTTTCCATTATTTTCACTACATATTATTAGTTGTAGTGGTAGTGTTATTTTAATTACATATTATTAGTAGTAATATTAGCTTTATTAATATTTTTAGTATTGCTGGTATTGTTAACATTATTGGTATTGTTAGTATTATTAGTATCACTAATTTATTTATTTATATTTAATTATCCAATTGTTCTTATCTCAACCCACAAGTTTCCTTGTCTTTTCCTCCAAATGTCCTTCTCTGTGGAGGAGGCGGGAGGCGAGTGAGTGGCTGTGTGGTACTTACTTGCTGGCTGGGATTAAACAATGACATAGCTGCTGCTAGAACTTTTGGTGAACAAAAACCAGCTCTAGGAAGTAGAAAGCAAACAGAGACTTGGTCACCCGGCAACCCTGTCTTTCCATGTCAATCCCAGGCCTGTCCTACAGCAGAAGAGTGGGACCGTGGGAAGCTACTCTGAGGTTTCATCTCAAATCTATTGCAAAGGCTTTCCATTTCCCCTTACCCCTTTCCAAACCCCAAGGTATGTGGTACCTTAATCCCTTCAACCAAGTAAGGATTTGCTGTGCTGCTCATTGGCCCATGTTCTACTTGGTTCTCTTTTGTAGAGCTAATATACAAAAAGAAGAAAGTATCTCGAAAGTTGGAAAGACCAGATATTCAGCTGCAGATGCTTGGAAACAGTATATTTGAATACATGGATGAAACTTCTCAAGTAACTCTGGGGAAATTTAATGGGCTTATAATTACCTGCGTTGTCTTTGCTTGAAATAATTTCTGACTTCATGCCGTACAATGAAGTTAACCTGGTAATGGAATATATAATAGCTTTCTCCGACCACTCAGAACATAGAGTTTTACATAGGGTTTACATTTTATCTACAACAATTTTTTTTTTATTCCATTCTATGAAATTCCATTAGATCCGGCACTGGATTGCAGAGGAAACAAGTAATTAAAAATAGTTCTCTCTCTAGGATGCAATATAGAGGTCTTCAGCAATGTGCAATTGCTTTTGTGATCTGTGGCTTGTGTTTACCGTATGTAAAATTGTCTGTTATCATCCAACCATCTTTCTTCCATTCCAATGCCTGTTACAGAGTTTTTAACAGACTTCACTACATGTTGGCTTGCACCTGTTTTCCTATGAAGAGTTATCCTCAAGCCCTTGAATGCAATAGTGAATGGGTTTTGCTTCTTACTGCTTAAAGCTGGAAGTTTGCTGATGAGAGTCTTCAGTTGCAGGTTTAAAAATCAACAGAGGTGGTTTAACTGAAAATTTTAGACTAATTGGTGATGGAATGGAACTCACATATTTATCAGGAAATAATTTTAGACTCCTAATTAGACTTCCAAACTTGATGCAGTAGCATCTTTAATTATAAACCTCTTTATAATGGCTTGTTATTCATTTATGTACATAGAATTGCTTCCTTATTGCCTGATTGAGAAACTTCAGTTGGTAATTATTCTCAATTATTTGATATGTGACTTCAGCCTTGAATCAATTGACCCAATATGGATGAGTAGTGACATTTAAGATGTCTGGCCCCAGGCTTCTGAAGTGTTATCATATCTGGCCTCCAACTCTTGTCCCAGAAAGGAATGTGTCCTAGCTGCTAGATTCATATGAATAGCTTAAAAATCATAAACCATTTCAAATGGCACTAGAGGCCTATTTTTGGCACCTGAACTGAGTCCTTACAGTATACAGGCATGCTTTCAGATAGAGGGTGCAGACATTTTAATTGGAAGGTAGTGCAAGGCTTGCATATTGCACTTTGTAATAAAAGAGCCCTACAAAATAAAAAGCAGAATGACATTGTAAGTGACATTATTTTGTGATCATGATCTTCTTAATGCTGTTTCCATTTATGGTTTCAAAACAAAGTATTCCAACATATCTCCTCTCCTTATCTACTTCATATTTCCTATGTATTTTCTACACTATAATAACCTACTGATTTTTTTACTAACACTCACCAAGTTATGACAAGATAATGCTGTTTATTTACAAATGTTACTCTGTGATGCCTCCTTTGTTAATATCCTTTCAGCTGATTATATTCAATTATATTTGAAAAGAGGAAAAAGAAATATTTCATTTCAGATATAGTGGGGAGTAATGGTGCTCACTACCTCGCAGATGATTTTAAGTACTTCAAAAATTCAGACCATGCTTCAAAAAGTCAGAATCTGCTTCAATCAGAATCTTCAATTCCTCAGCACTCTGATTTGTTAAGGTCATTGCACAAACCACTTTGAAGGACTGCAGCTTGCTGATAGTAGACATGCAGTTCTCTGCTGAATTTGTTGAGAGCAGACACCTGAATGCTTTTGATTAAATATGGAAAAGCTACATCTAAGCTTGGAATTGAAATTTAAAAGGATTTTAGAAGACATTTTCATACCATTTTATTTTCCTTCCAATGCTTTAATGTTTTGGAGTTTAAAGTTGGTTCTCTAACTAGGCAAAAAAGAATGTTGTCCAGGGAACATGAAAAAAATTTCCTGTAACAGTTGATAAAGAGCACTAGGAGAAAATGGAAACATGGCAGCAGTCTGCTTTCCTTGTTATGAGGACATGCAAAATAGTTTGTATTGGAAAATCACATGATGCCTGTAATGGAACTGTTGTGCATATGTACCTATAACAAACTTTTGCCATGTTGATGCTAATTGATTGGAGAAATTATTTCTGTATGTGTGTCACTGATTTTTAATTTTCATTAGCTCTAACTTACAGGCTTATATTTCCATAACTAGACCCTAAGACATCTGAGATCAATCGATCTGTCCATCCATCCATCCATCCATCCATTTGCTCTCTCTCTCTGTCTGTTTTTGCCATCTGCTTTTAGTGAAAAATTTTGTATCTTCACTTGTATTTAAGTGAAAGTATTCACATAAATGCTGTATTTAAAAAATTAAGAAAACAATGAATGCTTATTTTTTGCCCACATTGGTGTTTCCACAAACTTATCAAAATGTTTCAGAAAGAATAATATGAGTCAAAGATGAGTTTCTTGGTTTTGATAAAGAAAATAGGAGTCACAGTTTCCCCACTTTAGAGGTAAGGAAACTGAACTGATATAAACAGAGAAGAAAGACCATGTCCCAGTGATTTCAAAACTGTGTTGCAGCCTCCTCTTTTATATTTATTAAACATATATGAATGTTTATTACTTTGATAGTTACAAAACACATTCCTTTGGTTTTGTTTCTCCTTTTTGCATATGGTCTAATTATCTGTATATGGCTTTGGAGACACATACTGAAGTTAACTTTAATGTGCTTTTTCCATTTCAGTCCTGAAACATAAAAGCTTTGGGGCAGAAGTTACCTTGCAATTCCTCTATTGTACAGTACCTGGTATAATGACCAATAGCTATATCACAGTACAAATTAATTAAAATAATGAGTGTTAAGTAACACAGGATGAATTATCTGCCTACGCTGTGTTAACAGGTGTCTCGTGAGCCAGCCTTTCGACAAGGAGGGAATGCAGAACATATCCCTTGCATTACTTACTTCTTTGCCAGCCGAATAACTAAAAAAACCCAACACAGCGTATGGATGTAATACTAGCCTGGATTTCCCTGAATCATGGTGGGAATTTTAACACAGCCAGTCTAGTTCTATATATACTATATATAGAGAGATCCAGTGTATATACCCTAAGATTTCATTCACATGAAATTCAATTCTTTAGGCTTGACAAAAAATGGAGAGAGTTCTGTACTCCACATAATTAATTTTTGGGGGTTTTTATTTGAAGCATTTCCTCATTCTCTGAGTGACACAGATGATAGATAGAGGTATTGACATGACTTATGTATCAGTTTTACTGGTATAATCATATCATTTATTCATTCATGAGTCTCATTTCTAGTGGTTTGAACTGATGTGTTTGTAGAGGAAATTTTCAAATACTGTATACATAGATAAATGTATAGATAGAAAAATTAATTACTGATTTTCATTCTGAATGCTATATGAAATATTGTAGAGTCATTGGTATGATATTTTGAGCTGGGGCTGCACCGATAACAATTTCACAGAATTCTGTAATGGTGCCTATACTGGCCGTCAGAGCTGTATGTTCTTCCAAGACAGCAGAAGCCGCACTGGCTTGCAGAATTTTACTTTGAGCTTATAACTAACTCATCTTTAAATACAGCTATTGTAATGTATACTGCAGCCAAATAACTAGTGGTAATGTTCCACTTAATTTAGACTTTAATCTTTACCCTTACTTTTGTAAAAGTCCAGCAGGAGCATTCAATTAGACCTAATTTGCACTGACTAAACAGGAATTTTAGGAATGTAGGAACTACTATACTGTGTCAAACCTGAGATGTGGTGTCCTGTTTCAGCAGTGTCTGGTACCAGAGAGTTCAGCCAAAAGTGCTAGAATTCTCCAAGTAGTTGCTCATGGGGAAATTTTCTTCCTAAATCCTGTTAGCTAGTGGTTGGGTGATGCTTTGAAGCAAAATGACTGACCCCCAGTCAGTGTAAAGTTTGTATGCACTGTGTTCTAAGCTGTAGCCCTCAGAGTATTATTACTTCAGGTGAAACAACCTCTTTACCCATTTCTTGAATTTTGATTTCACTGATTTCCTTTTAACGTTGTATGATGAGAAATGAGCCCCAGATCTGCCTGTCTGAAGTGGTCATTATTAGGTATTCCTCCACACTCCCTAACTATATCAGCTCCTCTCTAAAAATTTATGTTTGTAGTTTCTGTCTTGTGTGAGTTTCACCTGTACCAAACATGCTTTAGAATGGT
Source organism: Eurypyga helias (assembly GCF_000690775.1). Taxonomy (NCBI): domain Eukaryota; kingdom Metazoa; phylum Chordata; class Aves; order Eurypygiformes; family Eurypygidae; genus Eurypyga; species Eurypyga helias. Next base: position 578 of record NW_010265106.1, on the reverse strand, counting down.
GTTACCTGATGTGGTGGTATTTAACTTTTATTTTTTCATGGATCTGTGAAATAATATGCAGTTTTATAAAGCTGCTTTCTCTGAATAGCCTGACTTTGATCAAGAATTTTGTTGTCAGTGTAGCTCCAGTAAAATTCAGTTGTATCTAATGAAATTAGATGACCAGAACTTAGAGCATTTTTCCAAGTGTTGAAGGGTAATCAATTCATATAACAACATTAAAATATTTGATTTCTTTCTCTGTTTATGAGGGATTGTAAAAAGCTCCTTCAGTGAATTCTTCTGTGTGACTGTTAAGTGATTGCTAGGCATGTGAAACATTATGAGACTCTTTATATGTTTTATAAAGCTGTGTTTTATAGGAATCCAGGCATTTTCTGTGTGATTTTCCATATTATAATTCAGAATCCATCATAAGCTAAAACTAGAGTGGAATCAATCCTGGTCAGATTCTGATCTGAGGTAGTTTTAAAGTTTTCAAGATTGTTCTCAGATAAGAGCGCTTCCACTGTTGTAATTTCATGAGAATTTATTTATCATAATACTATGCATCTGTGTTGGGTTCAGCCAGGAAAGGG
>NW_010265105.1:20988-28125 GCF_000690775.1 Eurypyga helias | reverse complement strand
CAAGCAGAATGCTGTGAGAGACATGAGCGGAGATGTTGATCTCTGGTCCTGTAGGCTGCTATGCCGAGGCCACCAGACCTCCAAACAACTGAGCTGCGTATGGGCATCAGCACAGCTACTGCTGCTCCAAAGGATCTTGTCTCCACTAGATAAAACAGCACAGAGTTTTTCCTCTATGAAAAGAAAAAAAAAAAACCACCAAACCCAAACAAACAAACAAAAAAAACCCAAAGACACACAACCCACAACAGTCTTTAAAAAGCTGCCAAAAGGCACCAGAGCCAGAGTTGGGGTGAGCAGAGGGCAGTGTGTTTACCTACTCGCTCCAAACCGGCGCAGCCCACTCGTCATGCGAGGCTCTGAGTAGAGCTGCAGATGAGCAATACTCAAGAGCGAGGCGGGTTTCGGGCATGGAGAAAGCTCCATGTTTCCTCCCCCCCCCCGCCAAAGAGTCCCATATTCAAACACAGACATCAAAATTGGACTTTCTAAACCTGTATGTGAAGCATCCGCTTTCGGGAACACAAGCACCTATTTCTCACTTAGTGACAAAGGAGCAAATCAAAGTGTGAAGAAAACAAATTTAGCAGACTGAAAAGTATGAACAAACACTTGAAGATAGCAAGCACAGCCTCCTTTTTCAGCGCGCCGAGAGCATCCTGGTTATTTTGGGATACATTAGCAGGGAACAGCTGCGTCCCTGAAGCTTTAACTTCCTGTAGGAGTGCTCCGAAAAAGAAAAATGTCACTAGGAATACATTTATAAAACTCTGTGATGGGGAATAGGGAATTGATTCAACATGGGAACTAAGGTGATTCTCCTGAAAACGAGGGAGAAAGGCAAAGCACGTGCAACAGGAAAGAAGGCAGAACAGACACATGGGCATCTCACAGGGATGTTCCTTCACGTGGCATTGCGTTGCTGTATTGCATAAGGAGCCGGAGGAGGAAGGGTTGGGGTAACAAGGACAGACGAGCAGCCTGCAAAAGCTGGGCGGACAGAGAAGGCACCAGGGTAAGAATTCAGCATGGGTTAACGAGCCTTTAATTTCTGAGGCGAGGCTGGAAACGCCAGCAGGGTTTGGGCAGAAATGAGGTAGAACCAATATCGTCGTACTCAACATTACGGGGAGAGCTGGCAAAGTGAACAGCTGCATTAGCATTTTGGATGACAAATTGAAAAAACCCCAGTATATTATGTTTAATCTCACATTTGGGGGTTAGCCTGATGTTTGTCCAGTTTTTAAGACTGCCCATGCTTGTGGTTTGGCATCTATCTGGAGGAAAAAAAAAAAACAAACACAACACCTCTAAGCTGCATGCCAACGTGCTCAGAAGAGGAAATGACCCAGACCATAATTTTCACAATTGCCTGAGGGAGTTACAGAATCAAACCGTACCCAGCGTTAGGAGGAAATAGGGACCTAGTTCCCGCTGCTGCTTCTTGTGGCACCTGAACCCCTCCTGGGCCACAGGAAGGATGGACCAACCGCGACAGGAGCCATACTTCAAGGAGGGCAGGAGGTGGGATGCCCATAACCTGCCCGACCCCTTACCATCCTCAGGACTGGGCTCTCATGGTGACAGTTATCTTTCTGCTGTTGAAAATCTTGCCAAATTCTGTTGCCTGGAAACCACAGTATAACCACCTTAAAAAAGTTGAATAAAATTCGGAAAGGAGGATGTAGCTGAGAGCACAGGAAGGAAGAGGCAGCCCACTGCCCTCTCTCTGTAGATAAGAGCCTCCCCTTCAATCAGTAGTGGGAGGTAGGAGCCAGGCACTGCCAGGAGGAAGCAGGGAATAATGGATGGGCATCCAAGAGAAGGGCCAGCACCCAAGCAAAAGCATCTTCTCTCCTATGGAAAGAGCAGCACTATGGGGAACTGTCACTCTGTGAGAATTATAGCAGTTCATCCTGGGAAGAAAGGCATTATTTTTAATATAATTCAGTTGTTATAAGTGATGGGTAAGAGATGAATCTTCCTTCTCCAGAGCGCAGAGAAAGAGACTGCTAGGAAGAATGGTTGTCTCATTCCCTACAAGCTCAGGATCTCAGTGGGTTTTAACTACCAAGAAGCTTGTAAACCACTGTGCTAGTCAGAGCAGCACCAAAACCATGGTCTGTCACATCCTTGTTTCTCCCCCTAAACCCCCAGAAAAATCCTTTCTGTGCTCTAAGTGCCATAATTTGGAGAAAATTATACTGTGTTTTCAGTGTTTAACAGTGACTTATATGCAAAATATAGCTCAGTCTTACTCAAACAAACCGAGACAAATGCTTCATACATTATGCATGAGTTCTTCCACAAAGCTCTTGATACAGATTATAGAGACTCGAGATACGCTGTCATCTTAACGTTGAAAGTTTTGATAACGCTGAATGATTAAATAACCTCATAGTAGATTCACTCCAAGGTTTTCTTGAGTAAACTCCTGCCTAAGCCTCCCTTCTTAGGCAGGACAAAGAGATGTGAGCCCTCAGTAATGAAAAAACGTGTTGCTGTACCAAACAGCAGAGGAAACACAGGTACTGCCGAGTGCAGCTTTCCAGATCAGGAGACTCCTGCAAAAGACATTTAGTAGAGACTGGGGACATTTCCCTTCTTAGGAACCAGCACCTTTCTGGGAATGTTAAATTTTAACATCTTCAAAGGACCATTAAAATCCATAATTACTTCTAGAATAAAGCCATGTCTTGACATTTCCAGTTTCTGCCTGTTCTAAATGTATTTTTTTTCTCCAAATAGTCACTAGGAAAATAGGTTTCAGAAAAATATACATTTCCCTGGTTCATTAGACCCAAAGAGAAAGAGTTGTCCATGAGGCAACATCAGCCTTATTTCCTCACATATTTCTTCCCTTCTTAAAGCACTGAATCATTTTGGTACGATAAAGGTCAGGGAGGCTGTCAGCATCCTCACGATGCAATCTTGCCTTACCAAAGAAAGGAATTTGAAGTGATGCCAGTTGATTAATCAGGTGGTGATCAACATCCAGATCACAACAAGACTTTGGGACACAGGGTTCCTTGTAATAATGACGTCATGATATATTGATTTTGCATTTTCAGAGCCACATTAGAGTATTTTTCTCCTTCACTAGAAGGGAAGGGAGATTGCTACCTCTGCTCGGGGTCTGTGGTGTTTGTCCCTCAGCTGCAAAAGCTAATGGGGGTCTCGGGCTTTCTGGAATCCTGGAGAAGCTGCTTGGTGCATAAGCCTTTGGGACTTCTCTACAACATTTCACTCTCTCCATGCTTTTCTAAATGCCTAAGCCCAGAACCCAGCTGTCAGCACTGCTCCAGCAGGATAGTAATGCTCTAAAAAACCATGCTTTAATGTGCCACTTTAGTGTTTATCTAAATTTCAGACAGACTAATTATCTCACTTCCAGGCTGAAAGGTCTGAAAGCATTGAAAAGCACATCACAGGTAACTGTGGGAAAATGTTTTGCAGAGAGGTGGCTACAGCACATCCATGGGAGAGAAGAGCTGAGAACTCCCTGAGCCTTGTGAAGGGCTGTAAGTAGGCGAAGTGCTTTGTCTGATGAAAGAAGCTTATGAAATATATGGAGCAAGGTGGCAGGAGGACAAGAGCTTCAACTTTTTTCCCTCAGAGGTACCAGCATCTTGAAAGAGGGAATATTACTTCCCAGCCAGGTCTCAGCAGCTTTCTTCCCTCTTGAAGGGTAGACTCCTTCCTTCTTCCAGAGGTAAGCAGCAGCTCACTCCGTTTCTGCCCGAGCAGCTTATTTTCCTGCTTCTGCAAGCTTCAGCAAGCAGCATCCCCTCTTCTGCAGCCTCAACAATTCCGTAAACATTAAGGGATAGGGCCTGAAGAAGTGGTTAATAGCTTTGCCTACTGCTCAGATATCCACGTGCAGTTCTGTAGGAGGACAGCTACGTAAGATTTTCCAGAGCTGCTCAGCCTTCTCCCTGAGCAAGTGCCATTTTTAGGTCTGTCACCAGGAATAAGAAGAGGCAACTTCTCTGTAAACAGAGTTCACAAAACATACGCTGCTGAAGGTTTCCACCTGCACTTCCCACAGTAAGCACACCATTTAGGGCCTAAGCTACAGAAAGGGTATTTGTAGGTGCGTAGTTTCACATATAAGCAGGGATTTTGAAGTCTTGGAGCGTGAGGGGGAAAAGCAACAACAACAAAAACCCAACCTTCTGCATTATCTTGACCTGGATAGTTTCCTTCTTCTGAATTTAAGAGATACTTGGATGCTGAAATTAGGTTTCCATGCCTTAAATATTTGGCAATTCCCCAAATATTTGATGCTTCATTTCTAAAAAGCTACAACAGGCTCATCATGTATTTAATTCTACAATCCTGGAAATTCCAAGCCCCATTTTTACTGCTGATTTTGCCTAGGGCCACCTCAGTGAGGAAGTTGAGAAGGGTTAAATGCACAGGACAGTTAGAGCTCAGATTCCAGGATGCTCTGTCCTGGAAAACACAGCTACTCTTTATCTTTGTGGTTCTAGGCCGTGAGAGACTTGACCTTTGTATGTCCATCTGCAGAAACAGTCTTCTCACATCTCTGGCATTAGTACATTCCTTTGAACACTTGAAGAGGATTGGTTTCCATCTGCTTTTTTATTGTTTTGGATCCCAACTCTCCACAAGTTATATTTATTTTCTGAAAAGCCTGCAATTCGGTCTCCAAAATGCATGTAGTCACAGAAGCCCCTTTTTGCTAAAGATCAGGGTTAGAGTTTTAAAAACAACCCAAGACGTGTAAACAAAGGAAACAATTGTACCACAGAATAAGGTGTAGTTCAGCTTTCTGAAGAAGCTGAGGGAGAGTGAAGATCCTAGAGTTGTGTAAGGATGCAACTCAAGTGTGCAAAACAGAAAATTGGAAAAGTACAGAATAAGTGTTTACTAGAAACTGAGAGGAGGATAATACACCTCTGTACATCGCACATCACTTCCATTAAGCATCCATCTGATGACAGATTCAGAGTGGCAGGGGTTGGAAGGGACCCTTAGAGATCATCTAGACCAACCCTCCCTGCCAGAGCAGGATCACCTAGAGCAGATCACACAGGAACAACTCCAGGCAGCTTTTGAAAGTCTCCAGGGCAGGAGACTCCACCCCCTCCCTGGGCAGCCTGTTCCAGGGCTCTGTCACCCTCACAGGGAAGGAGTGTTTCCTCATGTTCAGACCATTCTTCTGATTCAGCAGATCAGAAGGGAAATGCTTTTGGAGGAATTGCTCATACGGAAATTACTGGCAAGGGAAAAAAAAAAAAGGCAGCAAACAACCCCCAAAACAAACCCAGAGTATGTTTGGCCTGTAAATATGACGATGACTATTTCTCCCATAGATAATGAACCAGGAGTGCAAACTACTCCTTCTTCCTCTATTGCCTCCCAGGACTAAGCCTGCCACAAGCAGACATTACAAATCTGGAGAACAAGTCTTGTTCCTCTGGTGGTTTTAACTAGTTACAACTGCAGGAAAGAGATCCTGATGAATTCTGCTGCAGACGCTGCCTTGGCAGCTCTGTGAGAGGAGGGAAACCACTGCTCAGTGAGGGGGTGGCTGCGACGGGAGACAGCCTACTGCCTCGCCGAGGCCTGTCTTCACAGGAAGGGCAGAGATGGAAAATACAAATAAAAAGAATTAGTCAGCCCTCACTTGTTAATTTGGGGTTTTTTTGGGTGGCATTTTGTTTGGGTTTTCCCCAAAAAGCAGTAAATCTAGGAGTATTGTCTCACTTGTCAATCCATCATTGTCTTTCACCACACTAAATCCTGGCACAGACGTTTTCCTGAGCTTTCTGATGGCAAGCCTGAGATCCGCACTGTGCAAGGGGATGTATTTTCCCTCTGTTGAGATTATCCTTTGACCACCAGAAATCCCTAAGAACCAGACAGCCAACAGCACCATGCTCAGAGCTCTAACATCCTCCCTGTTGACAGGGATCCCGTTTGTGCCTTGCTTCAGCAGCAGCTCAAACACCAATCCTTGGGACAGCAACAACTGACAACTGTATGCAGAGAGTAGCTCACCAAGGCCTCCAAATCCTTCCAGAAGGATCACACCAAACCCTAAACCTCTTCCTGGCTGTGACCCAGGGCTTAACCTCGCATCTGAATGCCTATGGGGTCCCTGAGAAAAGCTTAGCTCCTGAACATCACATGCCTTCCAAGCAGGGTCTCAGAAGAAAGAACGCTTCCCCTCAAAACTGTGTTTTCTTCTCCTGCCACAGGGACTGTTTAAATGGCAACATCATACATCCTTTAAGCAGCACAGCACTAAGGACAAGCTTTCTTCTTGGCCTCAACCACTAACAGGATGGAGAATGTTCCTGAATGTTCTGAAACCGATAATGGCAGGAAGTGGGAAGTGGTTTCTATGCATGGACAGCTTAAGAGAAGTAAGCTGGTGTGGAAAAGACTACAAAGGGAGTAGAGTTTTCCTTTTGTGACCATATTCTTCTCTCATTACTAATTTCTTTTGCTGGAAATGAATATGGGACTTGCTCATCACTTGGAGAAAGACGTGTTGCGGTCCAGAGATACTGCAGGAGGACTAGGAGCTGCAACGTGTTTCTAAGGGGAAGGCCATCGTGCACTCCTGACATTTAGTCTTTCTGTGAAAACAGCCACTTACCTGAGAAGGATCACAGGCCTCCTCCTCCTCCAAGCTGCCCCTGAGTCAGGCTCAGCTCTCCACCAGGGAGCTCAGAGCCAGTCAGCTAGAACACAGAATTGGTCAAACACACAAAACAGGTGGATACAGGATTTAACAGGAAAGGGGATGTGGTGACCAGCCTGGTGAACAGCAAAATAAAGCCTTGAGAAAGCAAGAGAGGAAATGAAAGGCAGTTAATCTTGAAGTCAAATTTGTGCTCCACAGAGCTCTGCCATCAACATCAAGGCTAGGAAGAGAGTTGTCCTACTTCAGTCAAGTAGTGGGTTTGTTAAAACAGCAATCCATCCTTTGGTCTCCCAAGGGGACAGTCCTGTCATCTGTAGCTGCTCCCAACAGTTACAGCCCTGTTCTTTATTGCCAGAGTGCAACAGAAGGCTTAGGTGTGGCTTTGGTTTTGTATTGGGTTTGTGTGGCAAGGCTGGGGGCGGGGGGTGGTGGTGGTGGGGAGGGGGGCAGTGCATAGC
>NW_010265105.1:7000-20666 GCF_000690775.1 Eurypyga helias | reverse complement strand
CCCACGCTGGAGCAGGGGGATGAACCTGAAGGAGGCTGTGAGAAGCCCACACTGGAGCAGGCTCCTGGCAGGAGCTGTGGCCCCATGGCAAGAAGAGCCCATACTGCAGCAGGGACTGTGTGAAGAGTCCTGAGTCCCCTGAGGATGAAGGGCCAGCAGAGAGTGTGTGATGGACTGACCACAACCCCCATTCCCTGTCCCCGTGCTGCTTGATGGGAAGAGGCAGAGAAAAGCAGGAGTGAATTTGAACCTGGGAAGAAAGGGAGGGCAGGGAGGGAGGAAGGTGCTTTAAGATTTGGTTTTAGTTCTTTTTTACTCTGATTTGAATTGGTGATAAACTATTTTTTTTCCCCTAGTAGAGTCTGTTTGCCCATAGCAGTAATTGATGAATTCTCTCCCTGTCCTTACCTCAGGGCACAAGCTATCATATTCTCTGCCCTGTCCAGCTGAGGAGGGGCGCGACAAAGCAGCTTTGGGGGACACCTGACCTCCAGCCAGGGTCAACCCACCACAATCTTTTCTTACATACAAGGATACCATCAGCAACCACAGCAAATAGAACTGATTTAGCAGGGGAAAAAAGTCACCACAAACTCTTGAAAAATTCACACTACACTTGTTACAAACCTCCAGCTGAATTAAACTCCCATCAACTGATTAGCAACTATATGATGGCCAGAGCTGTTTGATGGAAAGGGTGCTACATGGGCCCTTCAGCCAGGTTGAAGTCCTGTACAGCTCCCCTCAGATGCATTTACAGACACGTGCAATAGGCACTGCACTACCTCTCCTACTAGTTTTGAGCCCAGAGACAGGGAAAGCTCCCTACAGAGTTTCCAGGCCAACACACCTGTTTTCATCTTTTTCTTTTTAGTGTAACTATAACCCATAGAAGAAAAAACCCACAACAAAGCAGCACACTTGCTGACTTAAATCCCTCTACAGAGCATTTGCAGGAGCTGTTATATATGGGTGACTACATTCCCTGACTGTAGAAACAAAAATACTACTACTAAGAGTGGCTATCTACCTGAGAATTAATAGTAGGATGGTGAGAAAATTCACACATAAGGCATCTTGAGTAAGAGACAGCAACTACAAAAGAGATCTCGTTTCCAAAACCAAACCCATTCATAGGCCAACCCCCAACTGCAGCAGTCCCCAGCTCTTGAAAGGACAGCTACTCAAGACCAAACAGTTTTTCACTTGGAACACAAAAATGCTCACATTCAAGGTTGTGAGCTATGCCTCTTCACGACAGGCTCAGAACAGCAGATCAGGGTATAGCACAAGTTCTCCCATTTCCAGACTTAACTGGATTATTCTGCACAGGTTCTACAAGATGACCATAGCATCAAACTGACAACATAGTGTTTTGGGAACAAGCAGAAGGGACAGAAATGATTTCCTGCACAAGGACTTAATGCCTTTAGATGGTAGCACACAGTGACAGGTCTCATTTTAATTACTGTACCAAAAACATCCTAACTAGACAGAGCTCCTGAATAACATGTGATTTTTCATTAACTCACTGTCATGGCCTGCCCCGTTTCCCCTGGCAGTACATAAAACCTGCTTTGACAAAAAGCAACTTAAATCTAAACACCACCTTCTCCTACCTCTCCTTTAAAGGCTCTTCACCTAATTCAAGTACAAGGGCTGAGTAGCACATGGTGTCCTGAATAAGGATGTTTCACAGCCCACTTCCAGCAGGTCAAAAGTTGAACTCCAGGACTGTCTTATAAAGAGTCTTCTGTTTCCAGAAGAGAAAAAAAAAATCATAAGAACATGATTTAGTTGGAAAAACCATTGTAGAAGTCTCCCTAGGAAAACCTTTAGTGAACCAAATATACTAAGCACTTTTGTGCAAGAGACACCCAGACCTCTTTGCAATTGTATCTACACAGACCTCGGGGCCATTTCTACAAGGTTAACTTTAACCTTGGCAAAATATACCCACAGCTCCAGTGCTTCAATGAAAAGCTTATGCAAATGTGCACATAAACTGATAAAGACAGCATCTATGAAAGTCCATGTAAACTGATTTGTCATTAGGGTGTACTGATCTTATTGCAATCCAGTTTTCCTCATTCACAAATAAGAAAGCAGCGGTATGAAAGGACTCATATGTTTGAATTTTTATTGCAAATCATTTGCCCCTGCAACATTTCATAACTATTTTAACTAAGGCAAATTGCAGAATGTTTACATTCATGTTACTTTCATTAACTGTAGCAGGATATCCAAATAGTCACATAAGCTTCAGACATGCAGCCTCATTTTACTGTCGCCCAGCTCTAATCTTCAATGCTTTCAAAGTTTTCCTCATGATTGGTGCAATTGCTGCAAAACAAAGAGACCCGTTAGCATCGTAGCTGTGACTTAAAACAGTATTCAGCATTAATATTAAACATACATTAATAGACAGCAAGTCAAAACAATTATCTGGATAACTTTAGGAAATTTCATTTACTTTTGACAGGCTTCTTTCCATCTTGAGTGTTCACACTTGAGCTACAGCTTCCACTGTTGCTAGCAGGGATCAGATTTGATGACTTGTTTCTGCCTCTGCTTTCTGGAATCCCTGATCTTTTAAAAGGAGGAAATAAGAAAAAAGTTAGCTTTTGATATCAAACTACTATTTGCTCTGGCTCATTTTGGAAAAGAAGCCTAATCAAACATTTAAGACTTCACACATTTAAAAAAATCATATGATAACTCATGCTAGAAGAGAGATCACCTGGTCATCTAGTCCATTTCCATTCTTGTAGAAATTTTCCATTTATTAGATTTGATGCATCTTACTTGTCTTTAAAATTATCAGATTTGTGACAGATCAAAATGTTTAGCAATACCATTGTGATTCATAATGCCTTGTGCTCTAGTGTGCTTTTGGTGTTAATTTTCCTCTTTGAATCCAGCTGAACTGCTAAGTAGCTCTGACAGGAAGTGAGGACAAATTTAAAAAAAGCTTTTTCAGGAATGTCTAGCAGAAAGCACAATAATTAACTCTAAATCTTAGGTTGCAATCCTCAATCCATGGGACACGGACTGAGGCAGACAGATACAGAGCTGGTGCCTACTGCTAAAGACAGTTAAACCAACACAGCATTGAAGTGTCAGCATGACATCACTGATCTGGGCAGCCCTGTACACCCCAGAGCCAGTCGCTGACGTCTGCTGCCAGTTCTCTTACACTGCTGTATGCAGAACTGCCAACAGCAGCCTGCTAGGGAGCTGCATGTCTGCCACAGGACATCTAACTCCTGCAAGGCCACTTCTGAAGCAAGGATCTCAGCTGTACAAATTCTACAGCTTGGAAAAAAAAAAAAGAAAAAAGAAAAGATTTTCAGAGGCCATGGTCAAACCAACAACATTAAAGCCCTGCATGTTCTCCTCAGGCATGGTAAACTGGGAAGAACTGCTGTTGTGGGAAAGAAACCGTAAAAGGGTTGTTGCTTTGCCTTCTTGAGAAACAAGAGTTTGTTTAGGCACAATGAGTTTGAGTACAGCATTCAGCTACCAGCTGAGAGATTACTGGAGCGGGAAGGACATTTACATTACTGTACTTGAAGCACCTGAACTGGAAGGCTGGTCTGTCACACCACAGATACCACCTCCTGTAAGAGCAACTGAAAGCAAGAGCCTAATGTGAAATGCCTTAAGCTACTGCGCTAGTGGGAGACTATCTTTTCACTGAAAAAAGCAACAGTATAGAAAGAAGCTTCCTAATTTCATCAGCTAAAGGTGAAGCTATAAAAACATTGTATCTGGCATAAAAGCTGGTTTTAAGAACTTCCTACATCTAGGAACATTCCTGCCCCATACCACCACCATCTTGAGCAGTAAGTCAAGCTCCTGAAATTCATGGACACTCACATGAATTCACGCACATGGAAATTCAAACACTTCCCCATGGTTTAGTAGGGTTCCCCCCTGCCATAAGTATAGGTCAGTTCAGTTACCCAGTTCACGTACCTAACAGCAAACAATTACTCAGCTCAAGTGCAGGCACTGCAGCACGGTAACAGAAACAACTTCAAATGACTCTTCTGACATACTCAGCTACACTATCAGTCTTGCATCACATATGCAACATCTTAAGTTTTAACCTCTGGGTTCCCAGCTATCTCTCACAATCCCCTCACATACATGGCAACCTGTTCCCTAATTCAAATTAAATGAAAGATATTCCACCTGCAGCTCCCCCAAGAGGGATAATTTTAGGAGAGCTGGTTGAAGAGCAGTTATGCCAACACGGGAGCAACCACAGGCAATGGGGACAAGGGCAGGCACCATGCTCAGTGGCCACAGCAGAGCAACAGTGACCACAGCTTAAGATACTCATGTTCAGACAGTGTGAATACTCTCCACTGCTTTTAGAGTCCAACTGCTGGCACATGGACTCAACCACCTATGGAGTGCTTCGGAATCAAACTGCTGAGTTTTCTTGCAGCAGAGAACAGATATTCAGAGAGTAGAAACCAGCAGTCGTCTTCCCTTCTCAACTATGTGGGGACAGAGGTAGAAGCTGGCGCAACAGCTGGTTTATCTCCCTGTTGCAGACATCTTCCTGGATAAGAGTTCATTAGGCTGGCAGGAACAGCCAGACAGACATCACATCTCAGTTTGGTTATCACGGCTGTTGAGCTACTCTGTACTAAGATGTCAAAGAAAATTTGGCTTTGTGATGTACAAAGGAAACATTTGTTGAATCCCAGTTTTCTGTTCAGTGATTAGTGTTGGCTACAGACTGACTATTCCAGATGCGTACTAAGATGTCAAAGAAAATTTGGCTTTGTGCTGTACAAAGGAAACATTTGTGGAATCCCAGTTTTCTGTTCCTCCAGTGATTAGTGTTGGCTACAGACTGACTATTCCAGATGCTCCTTTAAGGTGCCAAAGTCAAAACCCACCATCAAGAGTATTAAGAATTGCAGACGTTCACTCTGGTCAGCTATATCACTCCAAACAGCTGACTGGGATTTTATGAAAACAGAAGATGTGTGGCTACTAGGCAAGTCTATAAACACAAAACATAAACATTGGAATCTCTCCAGGATGTCAACCAGCATTAGCATAATCTGGAAAAAAAACCCAGCATCTACTCACTCTCCATCTGAGAGGGCAAATTCACTGCTGGCACCTTGGAGAAATCTGCAATGACAATACATATGCAGCAGAGGAGCAAGCAAGACTTAAAAGGCAAGTTACTTTTTAGCCACTAGCTGCTTAAAAAAGGCAAGAAAACAGAAAGCTATTTATAACTTAAAATATTTTGCCATCAAGCTTTTGTACTGACAAAGATGTCTAAACTCAAATAAAAAGCCTGGTGCAGAACACTTACTTGCACTTCTCTGTGGGATGAAACTGGGTGACAGGTCCTGCTATCCCATGGATTTTTTGCTGTCGGCGAACGTTTCTGGGTGGTTTTGCCGCACAGGTCACGTAAGTCAGTTTTACTTGCCTGCCTAATAAAGAAGCAAGGACCAGAGGATATGTGACTTTTTGCCCTTTACATTCAAACCTCGGTTGATAATATGGTTGCATGGCTATTTTTAGGTTTAAACTGGGAAAAAAATTCAGAAAAGCAGAAGCTGGTACCAAAGCATTAACTGAACCATGGCAAATCATTTAACAGGCTGCATAATAGGAAGAAATATCTTAACTCTGGTATTTGTAATTATGTTTGTACTCTTTGCATTGTTGCTTACAATCCTCAGTCTAATCAGTAAGGTAAGATTGTCTACTGCACGCTGCAAGTATTACGCATTAATGTATTGTCTTAATACATGTATTTATTTTTTGAGCAACTTGTAAATTAAAAGGAACACTGTTCTTTCTTGATGACTTCTCCTAGAGGTACAACTCAGTACAAACACATCACTAAGCCCTACATATCAAAAATAGCTGAAGAGACTGGGTTTTGTAAGCAGAAAAGCTAACCACAGATTTTACCTTTTGGCTTCTCAGACTGAGCCGAAAGAATATTTTTTGTAAGCATCTTCAGTTTTTCTTCTCTCTGATTAAACAGCCTCAAGTACATTTCACGCCAAGACTCATATTCCAGGCGTCTTTCTTTTTTAAAGTCTCTCTGGCAGTGTTTCTTCCACAAGTGGTCAGACTCTTCTGCAAACATCTAATTTGAACACAAGATATCTTAAATCAAAGCTTTAAAAAATAACGTTTTCAAGAGTACCTGTTAGCCAAGCCTGTAGACAAAGCCTAATCCCATGGTGGAGAAAGGTGCAGAAGGAATCCCAGTGCACATGCTGTCACAGGTACCCTCACCATGGAGCATGGCGATACAGAGCTGAAGTCAGTCTCTCTGCATGGTATTTGAGTTGAGCCATGCCTACAGCCTAGACTTAGGTTCCCAGCACAGGCTCTGGCCACACTAGCCCTCAGTTGTAGGCATGCAGAGAAACGGCCAGCTTGCACTATGATGTGCTACACACTCAGATCCCTGATGCCCAAATGCAGCATGAAGCTGATGTCCTAGCAGTGTAAATAGGACAACTACCACACACAGGAAATCCCACCCCAGATACTTCCCCGATCGGCATACTTTGCAGCCTTAACAGCTTGTAACTTGAAAACAGTTGGTTCTGTTATGACTATCCCAGCTATTTCAGTTGTAAATACTGTAGTCTGGAGGTTTAAGTTATTTTAAGAAACAAATACTTTTCTACCCACACTGACTTTCACTTAACCATCAGTAACAATTCTTCCAAATGCTAAAAATCCTGACACCTGAGGAAGGGAGGTTTGATAGTGACAGCCAAATTAAAAGAAAGAAGTATGCAAGATAGAAAACCAGTGTAACCCAATGAGAATCTTTATCAGAGGGTGCAAGGAAGCCAGAAACAGATGCCTCATGTCATCCGTGGTTCCTTGAATTTAACCAGGCACAATTTACCGTATTACACTGCTCTATTCGAAACAACTGCTCTGGTGTGCAACGCGTTAGCACAGGCTCAAGAATTTCAAAGGGCACACCTCCTACTTCACGCAGCGCTACAAAAAAAGGACAGTACTTTCAGTCTCTCCTTTTACTCAATGGGTAACACCACTCATGCAGTTTAAAAATAAACACATAAATTAATTTTAGCTAGCATTAACAGAACACGTGTTTTGAAGTCAGGCTATGAAGATATCTAAGTCAAACAGCAGTTCCATACTGACTGGCAGTTGTATTTGAGGATAGAGAAAGCCTCTTTGAATAGCTACTGAGCCATCTTTACCAATGGGCATCACACCCCTCTCTGTCTACACAAGGGAATAAACTTTCTTGATCACGCCTATTTATTTAAACAAACGAGGCAGGGGACATACAACATATCATGCTTCTTGGTTTATCAATAAGACATTATATTTTAAAATTGGAACTTCAAAAAGGTAAGATTTCAAAACAAAACAACATTTTTGCACAGCCATAAATATTTTTTTGTTTGGTTTTGGTTTTTTTTAATTACTTTTCAACCTGCTCTGAGTCACCATTTGTAGGGAGGGTCAATATCTTTTAGTAGGCTGCCTGTTGGTATGGAGAAAAAAAAATCTGATATACTTTCAGGCACAGCCTGCTACAAATCCCTTAAAAGTACTCACAGTCAATATTATTTTGAAGCACACGGATGCACTGTTCATACAGTGTAAGCATCTTTGAAAGACAGACTGTTTTAGAGCCAGAGTAAACTTGCATTTTAGAGTTCAGTCTCTGTCCTGTAAATTGAACCGTCTCACTGATTTGCTGGGGTGCTTCTACAACAGGTGGCAGGGAAGCTGCAAATAAAACATGAGAGTTTTCTTTACCTCCTGACATTTTACAATGCTTTAAACATTCAGCTTTGAGAGAAACACAGATGGTAGGACACATGTACACTCACTTTTCTTGAAATACAAAAGTTACTGCATTACAGTTTGGGGCCCTTACATGTATGATACGGTACTGAAGTCCATTCATCATCATTAACACTAACACAGCACATATACTGCAAGTGAGCTGCACCAACTCAAGCCAGCCTTGCTTACACCATTTAGCTCAGGTCTACATGAGCTGCATTCACATCTACATTACTGTTACCGGTCTAAAGCACATTGCTGGCCCTCCCATGTTACCGTACAGTAGCTAGAAGCTGCAATAGCAGTGATGTTTCAAGATCAGTCATAAAAAACAACCACAACCTCATGAGAGCTGCCAGGGGAACACCGGTACTTTGTGTCACCTACCTACAAAGGTGCTAACAAGTTTCTCTGCCAAAGCTAAACCCCACGCCTCCATTTGTTTTACCTAAGGTAATTTCTACTAAGGCTTTGCGTGTTACAGACAGGAATAAAGGTAAATGGAGCCTGTAGAACCACCACCTGATCTGTGCCTTCTCTACATCTGTGGTAACCTTCACAGTCCTCCTCCATTCGGCAGGCCATGAGAGGGAAGCCTTTATAACTCCCCTCAGCTTCAACCTGATTTCCTCAGATGAGAACGCTAAGGTGAGGCATTTCTTCTCATGGACAGCTGAGCTAATATTATTTATTAGGAAAGGAGATAAAGACGTCTCTACACAGGGCTGTGAAAGCCTGCACAATCTCCCATTTATCCACCTTGCGTACTACTTACCTTTAAAGTCTGCAGCATATGGGGGAGATGAGATTGAGAGGTCTGTCAGAAATTTAGGTAGTGGAGTATGAAGAAGATCTTGGAGGGATGCCATCTTGGCCTGTGCACAGTCAAGGAAATAAACATTGGTTCAGCATTACAAATTTGGATCTACTGAGGCTTAAAACAAGCTACAAAAAAATAAAACCCTTAAGCAAACCGTGGAGTTAACTACGATAACTGCAGTTATTGCTCTTCTCTAAAAAGGACTGCACTGATTACTGAAAAGTAATCCATTGACACTTTCATACTCTACTTACCAAGACTGCATCACAAAAGGAACTTAGTGGGATATCTGCAATCAGTGCATAAAGAGATTAAAGAACAGAAGATGTGTTCAGCTAACAAGCTTTCAGATAAATCACTGCTGAGGTTAGCGGCATAAGGTGAATGAGACCAAACTGCAAGATGACAAAACAATGAAATGTTTAAAGGCAAATAAATGCCATCCTGAAAGAAAAGAAAAAGCTTTATAGCTGGTCCGATCAAGTCTCCTATATTGTGCTGGATAAACCTAAAATTTTCACAGATAACCCTTTAAAAGGGGATTTAAAGATGCAGCAGTCTAATAAGTACATGGGCCTACAAATGCTCAGCATTACGTGCAACATCTGAATTGGGTCCTAGGTGTCCTCCAATTGTAAGCCAGGCACTTACTGGGCAAAACTTGCATCGCTCTGAACTTGTTTTCAGTAACTTTGCACAACTGCTTGAGTAGCCAAGATTTTTCTTCAGTTTATGCTAGAGTATCATACTCCACACATTACTATTTCCCCATCTGGGATTAAAAAAAAAAACCACACCAACCACATTCAGATTGCAGATCTTCTACAATAAACAAAGCCTGGAGCTTTCACATCACAGTAAAGATAAGAGGAGGATACTGAGGAGACCTCTAATTCCCAGTGCACAAAAGGGCTTCATTTAAAAGGTCTAATTAACACACATGTTTAGATCTACCTTGGCTCAGAGGAGCTAATTAAACTTCTTCCACTTCAAGGGACTAGGACAGCTCACATTATAAACATGTAAAAGCTATTTTTATGTGCAATACTGTGGTTTACTTCAATGCATTAAAAGGCAAAAGTTCAGCTCCAGTGCAGACCTTAGCATTCACTATTAAAAAACGACAGCATCTAACAAACCAATTGTTCTAAACACTAACAGCTGCTAGTCACAAATCAGACTGGTCAAGAGTAGAAGGGGACATCTTTCCAAAGGTAAGTACCTTTACTTTGTGGTTAAAAAGCAGATTAGCCGATATGGATCAAAGACTACTGCCATATTGGAAATACTCCTAAAAATACAAGACAAGTTGATTGTAAACTCCCAGCATACAATAAACAATCTTTTTTTGCCCCAGTTACTGCAGTTCTTGGCAATTGCAATGCATCTGATGTCACAGCCATGCAATCTGTTGCTTAAAATAAGCACAGCTGAATTTCACTGAAAATAAGAGTCCAAAGCACTTACTCATCTGCAGTTCAGCTGCAAGTATCTCATCCATGCACTGGTTTACCTTTTTATTGGGAGTCTCCATTTGATCACCCTCACATTTTTTCACATTTTCCTCTCCTTCTTTTGCATGAGAATGTTTTGAAGTCTTTTGTGTTAAAGAGCTGCTGTTCTGTTCACTGCACTTCTTCAGCCGTTCATTGTGAGTAGAATAAGCCTTCCTCTTTCTTTTTTTTGGAAACTGATCATAATTAAGATAAGATTCAAAAGACATAGTAGGGGGCTCAAATTCCTCATCACTAGATAATTTATCTTTGCTTTTCATGACAAGTTTTTGGTTTGGTTTCTTCACATGCTTAGGATTTCTCTGCTTGGAAGCATCTTTGCTAGGCTGTTCCTTCAGGGGTGGCAAGTCTTTCCTGGTTTCAGAGGTACACTGCTTTCCTGGAACTTCCTTGCTGTCTGTGGAGTGCTTCATGTCTGTCTCTTTGAAGTCACTTTCTTTTGCTGGAAGATGGGTACCCTGGGAAGTATGCTTAGAACCATTGCTGTTACATTCTTTACTATCACATACTTTTTGTGACCCAGAATCTCTACTTTGGTGAGTCTTTTTACTACAGTTATGCTGCTTATCCAACTTTTTAGAAATGGAAGCCCTATTGGATCTTCTAGAGGTCAGTACAGATGCTTTGGACTTCTCCGAAGGCTTAATATCCTTGGAAACAGAAGCTTTCATCTCCTCTTTTTCAGCATTTCGTTTTCTTCCTCTGTGACCACTGCAACATAAAATAATCATCGCACCCCGTGCTACAATTGATGCTGAATTCTTGAACAACCAATCTTTTTGCCTATATTAGTAAAACTAAAAGCATTAAATCACACCATGTGTCATAATTTGACAAATATCAGAACTGCGCTCTTATTCTTCCTTCATCAGTACAGAATCCCAAAGAAGCAGCTCATGGGTCCAGCACTGGTAAATATTGCAACAAGAAATGACAGCAAGACAAGTGGGGAGTAGGGACATAACCACCAGCTGGAAGACATGCCTGACACAACTATTTGTTTATAATGTATTAGATAACCAGCTTTTACACAAGCTTCCCTGCATGTTTTATAACGGACACAGTACTTGAAATAACTAGCAAATAGAATTTACAACATGCTCTGTAGGTGATACAGATTACAAGAAAAGCATAAAGGCTGACCTATCACTGATTCTGGTATTTCACTTTCCCACTGTTTGAACAGCTTCAGCATTAAAATGCACTATTTAGTAAATCTAAATCTTTGGCCTTCACGGCTCAACTGCCTCAAATTGGTAGAGGTCTGAAAAACATCTAAAGCACAGTCTGCCCGGCTGTGGCAGTG
The DNA here is from genome assembly GCF_000690775.1 of Eurypyga helias. Classification (NCBI taxonomy): domain Eukaryota; kingdom Metazoa; phylum Chordata; class Aves; order Eurypygiformes; family Eurypygidae; genus Eurypyga; species Eurypyga helias. The sequence goes on along the minus strand of NW_010265105.1, from coordinate 9,184 downwards.
GTGGAAGCTTCATTCTGAGAAGAAATCACACCTCTTTGGTGGGACTCCTCCAATACTGGGAGCACCTCACCCCCCATCCACAAGAACATTAGAGGAAAGCCCCCTATACAATCACTGGAGAGCTGCCTCGTTTCACCACCACCTCTGGTAAGAAAGAGCAAGCTTCTCACTTCCCTGCAGTGCAGAGCAGTGCCCATCACTGGCTTAGCCCTGCTCACATCAGCTGGGACCTAAGGACTTGTGCCAGTAAAAGAAAAGCAGTTGAAGTCCGAGTGCTGGCTGGCTAACTGACCAATAATGGTTGCTCTGCTTTGTTTTCTGATATTTCATAAATTCATATTTCCATCCAATCTATGCATGTGTCCTAATGCATATTTATCATTCCAAACACTTTCCTAAGCTTTCCCAGCTGTATCCTAAAGTTGTACAACAGTATAATTAATTTTTAGATAACAGTTCACACCTACCTTTTATTTTCTGGAGGAATAAGTTTTTTCCATTGTTTTACCAGGTTTTTAGCTACATTCCCAGCAGTGGCATGTTTCCCAAAACTTTTAACTATTTTGCCTATGCCAGTTTCCTGTTGAAGATAGTGCGAGAAAGATGGGCAGAGTAAATCACAACCAACTTCTCAAATAAAACCTTCTCTAACATGGCTAAACACAGTATTAGCCGAGCAGTCAGAGAGCGCAGTCTTACGGCAGCTAAAGAAATACACACACTCCACTCATACTGCAAACAGAACTGAGGGGCATGTAGATATTTCTAACCAAATATGGGGAACGAAATGCGGTCTTAAATTCATAAAACTAAGAGAAGTCATTTTTCTCCATTAAACATACGTATTTCAGGAATTTCACTTGGCTTGATTGCTTATGCCCACAAAATGCATACTGCTACAGTGAATTAGATTAATCAATCCAAATTCCCTTTAGGCTTATGCTGGTACATTTTAGCATGTTAGAGAGCACATACAATGGAGCTATTGTAATCTAAAATGTACCTCAACCAGGAGTAGTTGCACTGGGGTAGAGGTGTCAGAGGAGCAGAATTCATACCACTAAACTCAGTCTGTTTCAGTCACAGGAGGAAAAAAAAAAGCCATCAACCCTTGCCATTTAAAACCTGTTATTTTCACTTTTCCCCCAGTACAATTATTTTTACATTACTGTTATGCCTCCATGCTTTGCTCTAGAGAGTTTTGCATTGTTTAAGCACAACCATATTGCAGGCTTTGAGTGCATATAGAATCACAGGTGATTTTTTTAATCCTGTATTATCAGTAAATATCTGAACTCTCACTTTTAAGATGCAAAACAAAACCTGGAATTCACCGGTTAGCAGCAACCTGTTAATGCTCTTGATAACTACTGAAATGATAGCTCTTGCTCAGACTTGGCAGGAGTATGTTATGTGCTACTCCCACATAACCAGCTCACACCTTTGAAAGGACTTCCTTAAATTCACTTTAAGGATATTTAGCTTCTATATAAATTTGAACAATACTGGTTTGGTAGGTCAGTGTGTTGCAAATAGATGCAAAAAAAATGGTGGGATTATTTCCTAAAGCTACTTATGTTCTTCAAATACGTTAAAAATATGTGGAGTCCTCAGTGAGAAGACCTCTCTTTCCTCTATTTCACGTGAGGGCTTCCATCAAAGTCTGTTGCATTATAAAACATACAAGTTTGCTGGAAACAGATTGTCTGCAGAATCCCTTTGCCATTTTAAACAAGTAACTGCAATATTATTTTGTTTTCAATAAAAATACATAAACATTGCTATATTCCAGTAGAAGTCTACCTATGTTTAGGCAGGCAAGTGCCTGATCAGGCCAAATATCTTGATTATCATATTTTTCTCTTCCTCTTCAGACAGCTCTCTTGCAAAAGCCCACATTTTTCTTCTTCCCAAAACACAGACACATTGCTCATAATAACTAGAAGCTTCATAGTGTGAGAATTTCCAGTATAAAATTTGATAGGATACAAATCACAGATATCCTTAACTGGAATGCCTGCTCTTGAAATGCAAGAAACTAACCTTGAGCTGCTATTGTAAGACAGAAGATTCAGACAAGTGACCTAAAGAATGGTTCATCCATGCATTGACTTGAAAGCAGTTTTACAGTGAGAAGAAACCACCACTGAGTAGCAAAGTGTCCTCTCTATATTCAGATTCCTG
>NW_010265105.1:5640-6983 GCF_000690775.1 Eurypyga helias | reverse complement strand
ACTATCACTGTTGGCATAATGCTGCATTTGTCAAGTTGTATGCCCAGCTTCCCACTTGACTTTTGGAAAAAAGCTCTATGATTCCTTGTATGCAGCTCTAAATGAATCACGATTAAGAGTCAAAATTACAAACCCCATGTTCACAGCTTCTGTGACTGCAGAGCCCTGATAACATACACAGTAAGTCAGTACAGAAGAGTTTAACGTATTATTGGTCACTTACCACTAGAATATCCAATGATATATTCAAATCCTGTAGTACCTTAAGAGTTCTTATAATCTGGAAGGAAACATTAGATTTTTTTAAATAAATATTCATAAATTCTGCTGGTTTTCTCATCCTCAGTTACATTTTTAATCCAAAAATACTCAATAGTGTTAAGAGGAATATCAAGTAACTCCAGGAAAATATAAGTATTCCCTTACAGCACATCAGGGCTGTGCTTGAAATCTGTGCTGTGAACCAGTATAGTTCTGCCAATCCCTCCATTTCCGTAACACCAGAAAACCCAGTAGGTGTGAGTTCATCACTATGAAGATTACATTAAAGATGACTAATACAGTAGTACAGGGTACACAGACATGCCCACACTCCTCATGGAGCAGTGACCCTCCATTGTCGCAGAGCCAACAGAAAAGCTGCATCATGCAGAACCACCACGCAAAAGACAGCACGATGCCCAGCAGGCCTCCCAGTCAGCACACCACTGCTTCAGCCTGGGCCAAGAAAGGGCAACAGAGCTAGTGGGAGCCCAGTTTGCAGAAAACTAAGGTTTTGAAACCTTAACTGCAATTTGTACTTTCACAAAACAAGCCAAAGCTAGAACTGCTGTTTTCACAGAATGGTTTGGGTTGGAAGGGACCCTAAAGATCATCCAGTTCCAACCCCCCTGCCATGGGCAGGGACACCTTCCACTAGACCAGGTTGCTCAAAGCCTCATCCAGCCTGGCCTGGAACACTTCCAGGGATGGGGCATCCACAGCTTCAGTTTTGTTTCGCTCTGACAAAGTGTACACCTGTTACAAAACTCAACATTTCCATCAAAACAGGAAAGAATTTTTCAAATACAAAATGCTCGTCTTCCTGTGTTAAGTGTTCAAATAACAAAAGTCTCATTTATAAGCAGAGTATGAACGGCAACATAAATCAATTTCTTTGGCAATGGGTATACAGCACCCCAGAGTCTTGCAGTTGGCCAGACACCAGCCATTTGCCTTATCTTTCACAAACTTCCATGAAGCTATGTTACTTAGGTGACAGAACTAATGTGCAGCTGAAGGAACAACATTTCATAGGGCTTTCAAAGCCCAGAATACTATTCAGGTTTTTCACATCACTGACT
>NW_010265105.1:1690-5620 GCF_000690775.1 Eurypyga helias | reverse complement strand
GGAATGCAAAACAGACTACCCGGAAACTTTTCAACTAGAATAACAGCGATGCTAACTTAAATAACTGATGAATTGCCATTTATTATATTACATAGTGCTTCTGAAATGGTGTGGCAGGAGGTGGAAGAGGTAGTAAAATAAGTGAGTAGCAAACCCGAAGAAACAATTTACAAATTGCAGTGGGGAGATATTTACTGTTGTTCTAAGTTTCATTGTTACTATAATGCATTATTAGCGGATTCCCACACTCTGTGCTGAATTTGATTGTTTACAGTGGGGTCTACCTACAGTTCTGGCATGCAGTTCTCCCTGTAAGCCATCCACCCTGCAATAGGGTTTGAGACTTAGATACAGGAAAAATGCTTCACAGCCTGGGAAAACATGAGAAAAGCTGTAAGGGCAAGACATATACCAGGGAACAGAGGTAACAAACCAACTCTCTCCCAAAAGGTTCAGGTAACTACAAGACGGCAGGGCAAGATACCTACAAAAGTGTTTCCTGACCAAAATTTCAGAACCAGTACAAAAGCCAAGTTCTGCTTATCTCCCATTTAAGATTAAGACACTCTGAGCCAGCAAGCTGTATTTAATTTTTTCCAGATGCTTCACAGGTATAGGCTACATACTTCAAGACCTGAAGATTTTCTAAGTAATCCCATCAGGGAAAACATGTGTTACAAAAAAGATTGTGAGCAATGTTAGTCACAAGCATTAGAAACTTATCATCTCAGGTTAGTTCATTTTTTAGTTAATTAAAAAATATATATATATCCCCCATTAATTTAATTTACTTTGCGATATAAAATAATGATGAAGTAACCCACACAACAGGTTATGTTGTGCTAATAGGACAACTAGCTACTCCAGCAGTGCAGAGCAATGGGAATAAATCCCACAGGTCAAAGACAAACCTCTGTGTGGAAGAACATTAAAAGAGGTTCTGATCAAGCTACAAAGGGCATGGGTGTTTGAGTGTTTCCTCTTAGGAGTTTTAGACTAAGTTAATAAACAAAGTCGGGTTCATTTCAGAAGAATAGATTCAGGAATTACTATTCATACAACTTCAAACCAAAACCAAAAATAATACAAAAGTACCTAATGACAAGCACAAAGCAGTCAACACCATCTGATGAAAGGCAAAGCTTGAGGAGTTTTCTAAACCAAACACCACACTGTTCCGTTTGCTTTCATGAAACGCGTATCCCATTTGGCAAATGAAGACAAACTAGCAGGTTTCATTAAAAAGAAAATAGAAAGCATTGATCAAACCCTGACAAGCCTTTTAGGAGACACGATCCTGATCTCTCAGAAGCAGGGAACAGCTCAGGCTGCAGCGAGACTGGCAGCTGTGTGTGTAGGGGACTACCAAAGGAGAGAGCGCTCCCTCGGCCTCGTACTGTAATTGAGCAGTGTAAATGGCAGCACCCAGCCCGCCGGTAGAACAGCCCACCTGCACGCCCTTGGCATTCAGAGCCAAACTTACCACCAGGGAACATGCAGATTTAATTCACGACAGACATCAGTAACAGCAGAGAAACGTTGAATTTATCCTATTCGCTAGAGTCCCGATTCCTCTATCGGACTTGGAGGGGCTGTTTGCTTTTTAAAGCACAAACACCAAGCTCTGATATCCATCCGACTTCGGTGAAGGCCACGGAAGGGTGTACGGTGAAGGGTAAGAGGCAGTAAAGCCTGTCACTGAAACTAAAGCTTGGTGGAAACATGAACTTTGGAGTCGTAACATTTATATGGTACACCATTGCAATTATTACATAAAAAAAGGCAAAAAAGGTCATGTATCAAGTCTGTTCTCGTCAGGCCTTCAAAAACAAACTGACTATTGATGTGCCTTGCTCCAGCCGCATTTCCTACCGTAGCATTTGTAGCCCATCTGGCTCTTCTTATCTCACTGGACTGTAGCCAGTCATTTTGACCAGAGTCCTCTCATATACACACAACACACGTGTAACCCCCCTCTAGTTTTCTATTTTACCTTGCGTACTACTACCAGCTATACCCTCATGGAAAAACAGTTTGCTTTACAAAAGATGGTAAACTTCAGGAATTGTATGTGGTTTTTATAATTTTTCTATGAACTGTTCTACATAATTCCTTAACACCGATTTCTAAAGAATGATTCAAAGCCTTTAGGTTTGTTTTTTTTCCAGTAAGGCACATTTCAAGCCAGGCCAAGACACGGGTCTTCATGTAGCATAAACAGACAACAGAAGCAGAGCCTGATGGACAAACTGAGAGCTGGCACTCTGGTGTGAGACAAAAGCAATAGGAGCAAGGGCAAGCCAAGATGAAGGGGAGGAGGGAAAGCAGGGGGCAACGGTAACAAGCAATGGGTAAGAAGCATGTGAGCAAACAAAGTTTTCCAGGGTCAAAACTGAAAGAGAAGTGATGATAACAGATCCCAGGTGCACGGAGTTTGGTCTCTTCCCACTGCACCCGTGGTGCCCCATCATCCCTTATGCAAGTGTTGTACAGTCTCCTCATTTTTTCTAGCTGAGCCTGGACCCTGAGGAAGGATGGGACCCCTTAACAGGTCCCCAGGCCATCTGTGGTCACAGGACTGACTCAACCTCCCACCACAGTAACTCTTTCCAGCTTTCTCTCCTTCTTTCCTCACTCACTAGCTGCATCTCTCAAAGGGATCCCTGTGATTATTTAGCTCATTCTTTCCTATAATGCAGCCCATGAAATTTCACCAAGTCCATAACTTCTGGCTGAGCTAGACATCTCATTTCAAAGAGCACCAAGGCTTGGAAGGCAACTCATTAGAAAAACCCAACACATTTCCAATCAAGTTAATTCCTACACCCTCAGTTTAAAAGAACCCAAAACCACAGAACAACCAAACAAAAGCCAACTGTTTGCTAAAAACATCTGTCTAGTTTATTTTCAGCTACTGAATCCAATGATCTCTTCCTGCTAGATAAAAGTTTTCTTTCAAACATCTTACACAACAGAAGTGTAAGCTCTAATCACACACCTGGTTCTTTAGTTTCAGCAAGTTATGCTAGCCAGAGCTATAGCCATTCTCTGGCTGTCCTATTACCTTTCCAGCTTGGCAGTGGTGATTTTAAAAACAGTCCCCAGAACAGGACATATTATTCCTGTAATTGTCCCTCTAATACTGTATAGTGGTAATAACATAAACCTGCTAAGCTACCCAAAGATAGCATTTATTCCATAAGCCACTGCATTGTACTGCAATTTCATGCTCAACTGGTAACACATCAGAGTTCCAAATCATTTTCTGAGTCAATGCTTTCCAAAATACAGTCTCCTGAGTGACCTATATTCATAGCTCCTAGCTGTGACTTTCCACTGAACCATGTTCAAATGCATGTTGCTCAAATGACTGTAGCCTAGCACATGATCACAGCTGGTTTCTAGAACAGTCTCTCTTCATTTGACACAAATTACTTTGTTATTTGTAGTTTTCCCTACAATACTTGTCTTCTAAATTAAGAAAGATCTGAGTAGCACCATGTCAAGAACAGACACATCATCATCCCCCACACCAAGAGAACCCACCACAAACTCACGACCCAAACCACAAATCAGCACTGACTCTCACGACCCAAACCACAAATCAGCATTGACCCCTGATGAGGTCTGGCGAGTGCAAGTGAAACCCATTTTGTGTTGCATTAGGTCCATAAGATTGCTACTCTCATCAGCACCATACAGAAACCTTCAGAGACTTGCAAATATTTATGACAGTATCAGCTGAATATAATTTGAGATAAATTTGGCAGTACATAGCTACATAAAGCCTCAGCAAGTGGCACAGATCATGGCACCATCCTTTAATTCTACATCAGTTACATCTTCTATGCAACATCATGCAGCTGCTTAACACATTCCTTCATGATCCATCTCAATGAAGACCATTTCATTTGCCTGTATGAACAGCAG
>NW_010265105.1:1248-1669 GCF_000690775.1 Eurypyga helias | reverse complement strand
CTGAACCTCCCTAGTACCTTGAGCATGATTCAATAATGATTCAATTCAATTCATCATTCAATTCAATCATTAGTTCTGTTCATTCTTTGGGCAATTCCCTGAAAACTCACTGAGGTAGCTATTAAACCTCACACATTAAGAAGCTTTTGACATGAAAAATCATTCAGTGCTCTGCATCTTCCCTGGTTACTATCAGATCACAAAGTATTTAGCAATTATTAAAAACTGCCAAGACAAGTATTATTCTCAAGTATGGAACAGAAATACTTGACAACACCAATGTTTACCTACATACACATCTATAATATTGATTTATTGTTCTTCCCACACATACCTAAAACTTTCCTCTTTGCCTTTAAATAACCACATATTTTCTATTACTAGATTTACTTTATATTTGCAATGCATTTAATAACTGCCA
>NW_010265105.1:0-1222 GCF_000690775.1 Eurypyga helias | reverse complement strand
TCCCTTCCCCTACCACTCCTCAGCCCCTTAGTTATCTGTAAATATTTGTTTCACTACACAGTTTTACCAGGGACAGCCAAAGTGCTGCAGCACCACCATTAGTCCCCTTTGATGCAGCACCTGCTTGCAGTCACACCACATAAAAACCTCGCATCTCCACCCTTAATGGAACAAAATCTGCCAGGGCTGTTCACATTTTTCACTTTAGTTGAATGTGTTTTGAAACTTACTGTTTTGGGTTCACTTAAAAATTAATTACCCCTAGAATTGTTTGGTTTTTACCCTTTCAATCTCTTGTTCAGAATAGCGTACCAATGGCAACCCCAAGAATTAAAAATTCCAAAGATGATAACATCTGATCACTTCTGTAGCACAAGGAGAAATTTCAGGCTCATTAAACTGCAAATTAAAACATTTAAAGAAGCACCTGCACAGATATCTGCACTTTGGACAGATAGAGCCTACAGCACTGGCATTTAAGGAAGATAAAACATTATTGGCTAAGAAAATCAGTATACACACACTTTGGAAACACACAATAGCTGTGATTAGTAACCAAGCTTTTCCAAGTTCATTAACTACCAAATACGATGCAATTACATTTTATTGCCACCCTCTGCCTCCAAATACTTCTGCAAACTTGTATGAAGTTTTAATGTCTTGGAAACCTATTATAACAAATGCATTCTGCACTTATCAGAGTTGAACCCTCAAAAAACACCCCCACCCCTTTGAATACACTATTCAGTGAAACGTGATGTATTACTTCATAAATCACTGAGGCCGATTTGCTGCACAGCGCTTTGCCTCCGTTCCCTCCAGAGGCCAGGCTGCTGCTCGAGGATGGAGTGTCTTCTCCATCCCCGCTCTGCCCGGAGCCTGTGCTTATCTCCCCCTGCCTCAGCACATCCAGTGTCAGGCACAGCTTCCGCAGGCCGCTCTGATCCCTCTCCCCACTCGTGTCTCCTGGCTTCAAGTACTCCTTATCTAGGCCTTGCAGCTCTTAGCAGCCCCGCTATCCCACTGAGGTTGTTTCATTTCTTTTCGGAGATTAGAACAGCTTTGTTCTTCCTGCACCAGGAAAAACAACAAGGCAGGATGCGACAGCTCCTACTCCTTTTGCCGCACACCGTTAGAACAACGCAGAAACACCGATTTCCGGGAGAACAGCCCTCGGGAACACGCACACCAGCTGCTGTGCCTTGACCTCCCGGCCAGGCTG
>NW_010265104.1:23837-24084 GCF_000690775.1 Eurypyga helias | reverse complement strand
GGGGACCTGAGCGGCCCGTGGGCAGCCGTGGGTGGGTGTGTAGATGCTTTTCTATTCCCTGCTCGCCATTAATTTAAAAAAACCCCTATAAAATAACCCCCAAACCTCTATTCCTGAATCATTTCAGGCAGCGCACCTGCACCCCTGCAGCCACACGCGTGGAGGCAATTGTGTCGCACACACGCGGTTCACGCGCACACGCGCGCAACTTCACACGGGTGCGAGCAGCGGGGGGGCAGGGCGGGGC
>NW_010265104.1:19134-23735 GCF_000690775.1 Eurypyga helias | reverse complement strand
TGCCTCCGCCGACCCCTGGCAAGCGGAGAGCCGAGGCTTGCGGCCGCTGCTGCAGTGATTTACATGCCGGGCGGTGTTTGACGTCGGGCTACCTGGGCTGGGGGGGCAGGAGGAGCGGTACAGCCGAGCGGCCCGGGGTTGGTCCCGGGGGGTTCGTGCCGTGAGCACTTCGTGTCTCGTGAAAGTGAAGAGAGGCGGAACCGTGGGGCGCGCGGTGCTGGCGCGTCCAGTTTGCTCTTTTCCTGCTAAGGCTGTAACGTTGCTGTGGTCAGATTAATAAAGGAGAAGCTGTTGCAAAGGAGGATTCCCGTTGGGTAATCAGATTACCACAGTATGTATGTACTCCAACGTAAATCCAAATATAAATCCTATCCTGCTCCTTTTGTATTTTTTTTTCATTTCCACCGAGAAGCTGGCCGGACCCTTGATGAGGAAATCTCAGGGGTCTGCAGCCGGGACGGGCAGCTGAAACTTTGGAGTACGTAAACTTGTCAACCCCGTTACGCGCTGGAGGTTTGGGCTGCGTAACTTAAGAAAAAAGGCCTTTTGGTGGGTTTTGCTTCTGACCCCGGCTGGAAATGCCACAAGCACATCTGCCCCTCTCATCCCCACCTATTTTGGCACTTCCCCATCCCTTCCCTGCTGGAAACTGGAAGGAAGAAGGTGTCTGATTCCTAGTAGCTAGATATGAATTTCAGAGAGAGAAAAAGGAGCAGGGATCTCTCTGCCTTGTTGGCAACCTGCACTGGGTGCCATTGGCAGCACCAGCAGGACGGATTTGGTTGGGGGAGAAGTTCCAGGTAGTAAAGACCTGGTGACGAAGACCCTGGGAACCCAGGATTCTCATGAAACCTGGCTTCTGTTTGTGTATGACTTTTTCCATGTGCTTCCTGGAACCAGGTAGGCAGCGTCCTTGCAAGCAGCGACCGCGACCCGCAGCGGCAGCTCCCTTCCTGCCACCATCCTCCTTGTTTCAAACCTTCACTTCGCTCCTCAGCAGCACTGGAAACACCAGGTTGCCAGTGTTTATTTTGAATAGCAAGGGATTATCATCATTAAAAACCAGTGGTTGCCCCTCGCCGCTGATGGTGAGGAAGCGAGACCCGCAAGCTGCTTTCGGCTCAGTATTTTCAAAGGTGGGGAGTTTGCTTGATTGAGAAAGTAACAGGGCAGCCAGGGATAAAGCAGAGGAGCCCCCGTCCCGTACCGGAATCTACCGCTGAGGAAGGATCCAGCACATCCCGCGGCAAAACCAAACATCTATGTTCTGTGGCGCATTCTGAATTGGCTTCTCAAGGGGTTATTCATTTTACATGGGGATGAAATTATCATGTGATATCCTAAATTAGTGTGTGGAAGTCGCTGATGAAAAAAACCTGACTACTACAGTTGTTTTGCTGTCTTCCTATGCATTTTGTCCACTCTATATTTAGAAATATTTTTAATTGCATTCAGAAAGAAATCACTCGTCAGGGGTTTCTGAGCTATGGCTGTGGTAGTGCCTAGTATTTGTCTGAATTTTTTGTTGCCCTTCAGTAAGATAGCACACGTACAGCTTGCTGGGTGACCTTCACAGGAACTTGAAAGTCCACGAATAAATGCACGAAGCCTCTCGAGACCAAGGTAAAGAACACAATGATGGCGGGAGTCAATCAATTTTTCTATAAATCACTACCAGCTTCCTACTTTACCAAGCTTCTCTTTTATCCTTGGGAGGGAAGGAGAGTAGACTTGGGAGTGTATGAGACAAACGAGAAGCGAACACATCCACTTGAAACCCTTGTTCTGAGTCTTGCGTCATCACAGGGCACTTGTCACGATAGCCCTTAATGAAAACCAAAAGTGGTAGTGTGCTGAATTCCCACCATGCTGGGTCCTCTTGGAAGTCCTGGAGCCTGGAGTCTTGCAGCTTCATATCGGAAGTCACTGAAGGAGCTGTTTGAACTGAGTTATATTTGTGGAGTTTTTACTACGTCTTTCGGTTAATTTAAGGGTTTTGGGACTTTGTCCATCATGTTAAATATATATTTGGGAGCACTTCCAGAAGGTGTTATTTGCATCTGTTAGCTGTGAACCCATTTTGACAAGAACTGTGTTTTACCTTAAATGCCCGAGTTGTACCATTTAAGTTGTATTTAAAGTACACCTTGTGAGTCAAGTACTGCAGTCAGATGCCAGTGCCATTTTTTATGTAAAGCTTAAGAAGGTACCAAACAAAAAGCCAAGCTTCTGTAAATTACACCATTGGAGACCATCAGTCTTTGGAACAGGATTTATGTTGTTTCTCTCATGAGTAGTTACATGAGTTATTTCCACTTTTTTTCCTTCTAGTTGTCAAGGCTGTACTTCTTTTGTCAAAAAAAACTTTAAACGCTTATCCTCACATTAAAAAATACATTCACAAACCAAATACCAGCTGTCTTGCATCAGAACGCTTCACGTGTAGAAGAAACAAAGCAAGAAAAATAGCATCGAAGGGAAAGACCCGGGCGCTGGGTTGATGTTGTGACACGGATCTGTGATTACGTGAATGCTTTTATGGATCTCCCATTGTCCATTGGGCAGGCAGGTCCCTTTTCCCAGCCTCTGTGGAAGCTGTTCCTGTGTTTGAACTCCACACGTGCAGCAGGGCCTACAGCTCATGCCGCCATGCTCATATGAGCAAGGTGCCCTGCCATTTCTGATCACCTCCTGCCCTGTGAAATCCATCTGGCTGTAGAGGAACAGGTTCAGGTTACTGTATTAGGTCCTGACTGCTGGATTAAAAGTTGTTCAGAGTAAGGGAGGAGTGATTGAAGGTACAAAACAATAGAGATTCTACTAGGGTTCAGTTCTGGTCCTTTGAACAGTCAGAAGATTTCAGAATCTTCTTAAATTTTGTGTTGTGGTTTTATGTGACTGCATTTCTGTGAGTAAAATAAACAGGGGTAACACACCCCCACCACTAACTGCTTCCTAAGAAATATTTTTAACCCATTGAAATTGCAAGCTGCTTAACTCATTAGAGGAAAAATGTACAGTAATAATTGTACTGTTTATGGGGCAGCATGAAATTAAGGTAGTTTAGTGCTTTGGACTTGAGCTGAGTGTTATGTCTGGTTAAAGAGAAACAGGCCCAGCAATACAAAAATGTTGTAGATGCTGAATTATATCTCAAGAGGAAAAGTGAAAATCTGGACATATTATACCGTGCAAGCAGTTCAGCGTATGGATAGCTGAGACTTTCTGCCTTGCCTGGAGCAAGAGGCTGAGACTGGGATTCCCACATCACGAACCCTCAGACTGTTCTGGGGTCCTCGTTGGAGAACCAGTTCTCCCGTTGTACCTGTCCCACTCAGTGCTGTCTGCCATACAACAGAATGTTGTTTGCCTTCACCTCTTTGCTGGCATGGATTCTAGTTCTGTAATTTCAAAAATTTGATTGAATTCCCCATTTGCAAGGTTTCTCTGATCTTTAATTTGATTCAGGCTGATTTTTACTTTTACCTTCTGCTACGATGAAGGATTAGAAGTAATTTGTTCAAAACTAGAATGACCTGAAAATCAGTGTAGTGAAGTATTCGCTTAGGCGTCACAGCACTCAGTAAAGAGAACATCTCTCAAAACAAACATTTCTATTTCAGTGAACCACGTATGCCATATCAAAGGGAAACGGGTGCTCAAAAATGTCTTCTCACTGATTTGAAATGGTGAAACATAATGCATAATAACCTGCCGCATAATAGAGGTAGGTTACCGTAGGAAAAAGTAATTACAGTCAGTGCGTAAATGACTACATGTATCTAGATTGTATATAAAAATTACTATGCTACAGGGTTACTTAGGTTGCAAAATCAAGCACTTAGTGGTTACAAACTAATAGAATTAAGGGCTGTGCAATCTTAATTCTGTCCCCTTCTGTGTCTGTCCTTTGCACTGAATTGGGCCCTGGAAAAAAAAATGCTTAAGTGATCATATAATTAGAAACTGAGTCACAATATATGATAACACACTGTAGGATAACAAACATACTTCTGCCACACTGCCAGTTTTTTTTTTTTAGGCTCACAATCAAGAAAAGGGAAATGGTAATTTTGGAAAGCTTGCTCCCCAGCCACATGTGAAGGGAATTTGCAAGCAGAGATTAAAGGTACAGCTCCAGCTCTTTAGCCCAGCAATATTCTCCCATCACCTGGGGGCTGGGCCTTGGCGTATGTCTGGGTTGCATGAAGATTATCTAATCCTTGGAGGAGAAGAGTGTATGTGTAAGAGAGGTGAAATATTTTTAAATGCTTGCTTTCTCTAGCGTTCAGTGCGGGAACCGCAAGCGGTCGCGGTAGGAGGAGGTACGTTGCAATAGGTCACACACGAAGCGCGTACCAGGGAGAATGGATGGGACTCTGAAACCCTGGAAATTAGCAGATCCTTTTGATCACACACGAGATTCTAAAAGGAGGCAACCACAGTGAATTGTCCTGCTTTATGCAGAAAATCTGCATGAAGGTTTACCGCTGCCCTGAAAACCACTGTAGCTCGAGCTAACATTTGTAGGGGAAGAATTAGAGTTTTTTAAATCCATTCATGTTCCAATGGGGTCTTTTCTTGGTTTATAGAAAAGAGTG
>NW_010265104.1:2175-19117 GCF_000690775.1 Eurypyga helias | reverse complement strand
AAGAGTATGTGGAAAAGTAAAGAAAGAAAGGCAAAAAGTGAAGCAAGTCACAGAGCGTGGCCTGTCAGCGGGCGTTAAAGGTGGCCCCAGACTAAGTTAATTTGCTAAGTACGGTCAGGTGCCCTGCTGTGTGTGTAATATCGGGGTCTGTACACCAGGTGGAAAGGGAAATAGACAAGGTGCTGTTCAAATATTATGATTTACTCCTTGAGTGTATAAAAACATGGATTTGTATGTATCAAAGGGACAGCGCTTCCTGGGAGAGGCTTTGCCCCGGCACTACGGTTTCGTGTTAGAATGAAAACTCCTTGAAACCCATGAAGAGGGTGATTTTTGGGGGCGGGGGGCAAGGTGTCCCTGGAGGGCGATGGGCTTGGGGAGACCTGGCTGTGGGTGGGCAGCCCTCAGGGACTGCTGAGCCTCACCCTGCTCAACCAAAAGTCAATATACTGAAAATAAAGGTTATTCTTTCTCTCATGTGTGTGTTTCCAGTTGGCTTGGGTCTTTAGGGGTGTGGAGAGAGAAGAGGTAATGACCATGCAGGAGGGTAAGTGACCATGAGGGGCATCAGCCCTCCTCCTGCCCAGGAGCCTGCTCAGGGCCCGTGGTAATTACAGCCAGCTGGTGCTAATTGGGCAGCAGGTACTTCACACGACGGCCCTATCACCCACCTGCTCGCCTCACGCAGAAAGTGTTGGGTGTGAGAGGATTTCTGATTGTCTCAGAGGTAGGGGTTTATGTTCTTTTTAATATAAATGCTTACAAACTGGGGTGAATTAAGGGTTGTAATTTCATGCTGAATTTTGTGCTTGCTCATAGCCAGAGCTCTACTGTGTTTCTGGTTTTGATGTTTTGTGGTCGTTATGGAGTTTCTTTGTGTGTGTGTTTCCTCCAAAAAGAGCAGGGTGATTGGGAGAGGCTTGGTTGTTGGTTTGGGGGCTGCCTGCTCCGTGTTGAGGCTGTGGCTGCTTCCTCTGGTCTGGGTGTGCTGGTATGGGAGTGGGGACAAATACCATGTCTTGCTTTGGCAAAATGCAGCTACTGCATGCTTCATGCCTGTGAGGATTTGCTTTTTAACTTGGCTATTGAATACTGAAGGGATAGTGTTTCTTAAGTAAAAAAAAAAAAACAAAACCCAAAACAACAAACCAACCCCCCAAAAAATCTTCAACAGAAACTTTGTGAGCCTTTCCATGCTAAATACTGGCCACTATATGTGTG
Source organism: Eurypyga helias (assembly GCF_000690775.1). NCBI lineage: Eukaryota > Metazoa > Chordata > Aves > Eurypygiformes > Eurypygidae > Eurypyga > Eurypyga helias. The sequence goes on along the minus strand of NW_010265104.1, from coordinate 17,896 downwards.
TGTTGTGGAAACACAACTTAATGCTCTTAATATCTGTAGCTTTGCTGTCTCTCAAGGTTTTAAATCTTTGTAAAGTAATAGTAATGTTTGCTGTGAAACCCCAAAATGGCCATGGTCAGTGTGCTCTGTCTGTTTGTAGGTTTTGTTATAAAGCATTTATTGTGAGGGTTTCTTTGCAGAGGATTTTAGGCTTTCTATGAAGGCAGCTTGCTGTGAGGCTGCCTCAGAAACCCTTCTGAGGGTACTCCCCACCGTCGTGGGTGGGAGGACTGCGGAGCTGCTGTTATCTGTGCCTCCGTGTCGTGGTTTAACCCCAGCCAACAGCCAAGCACCACCCAACCGCTCGCTCACCTCCCTCTCCTCCAGTGGGACCGGGAGGTGAATCAGAGGTAGGACAGGAGAACCTGTGCTTTTTATTACGCTGTGGAGGCTTATGTGGGCAAAAGGGGCTGTTTTCAGACTCTGCTGTTGATGCACAGAGATTGGTAGAGTAATGCAAGTGGGCGGCTGGCTGAAGCAATCTGATAAAATTTCCATGAGAAATCTTTCGAGCGGAAAGCTGGGCATTACTCAGTAGCATCAGGAGTAATCCTGTGCAGAGAATGGGCCAAAGTGCAGTGCTGCAGACTTTTCAGAACTGAGAATGCATCGAGGTGAAAGCTTTCTTTCAATTAATCCACAATAATTTCTGATCATAATTTTGATGTGTTATGATGAAGTAATGCGACATGCTTGAGGTCCTGATGTTCTTTGGATAATTGGGTGTGCACGCAAACTGGGCTAGTGGTTGCTAAACCCGCAGTGGGCAGGCAGAACGGTAGCCTGGCAGCTTGGCTAATGAGATTACGGCAGTAATGTCAGTCGCGCTTCACTCACCTCCTTGCCTCGAAACACAAAAGTACAGCCCTGAGAGCTGAAGTATTTGAGAAAGTCACTTTGGGGAATACTGTTTAAATATGTGCTTTCTGTAAGTTGTCTAATAATATCCCAGAATAATATTTGTATCTGTTTTCCCTCATTTTGAGCTGTAACTGCTGGTATGAATTATGTGCAACTGCTCTGCATTTTTATATTTAATCAAGTTAAAGCTCTGGTCAAGTTGTACATCACATCTGAGACTCCCCACATGAAGAAAAACAGCCTGTGTTGAGCTGTGGGACTGCACAGTACTTACAGCACCATTATTTGTTTTCTCTGCTTGTACATTTTTGAGTATTTTGTAGTTGTTTTGGCTGTCTTGTCTAGAAGTATTTTGAGTTATCTGCAGAACCTGATTGGCCCTATAGAATATTAAGAGTACAGTATGTAGTGGGGCAGTTTCTTGAGACTTCCTATATTAAAGGAATCTTTGTTTATGCAACAAGGATTCATTCATCAACAGCCCCCCCTGCAAAAACATTTTTTAGAAAGTGTTTGCCCTGTTAACTCTTTGCATTCGTTTCTACTCCTTTCAAGGGTTCCCTTTCATGTTTTAACCATTGATAACCAAGGCGAGTTTCCACAAGATATGTGCTGTCTTTGGCGTGAAAGCTATGCTTGCTGACAACTGTTGAGCTGCTCTATGAAATACATCTCTTTCTTAATCTGAGCTTTATTTAGAAATTGCTTTATTTATTAAGATAATCTGTCTGTTTTAACATGGTATATCTGGGGTAGGAAGAAGAGTATGGCCAGGGGGCCACTGTTCTCTTGTGGAGAGTACACTTCTCCTTCTGTAGAAGTGGCTCGTCCATGTGTGGTGAGTTGCTCGTGCTGAGGTCCAAGCTGGTAATGGCATAACTGTCATCATGCTCTTTGCTTTTAATATCTGTACTTCTTTAGGCATTCAGTTAGTTTTACTGAAATCCTTGCAGTCAGATATTCCATTGACTATCGCTTATTCTTAATGTGTTAAAGATCATGAGTTAAATAAAAATGGTAGATGTATTTCACAATGGACTAAATTAGAGGAGCATTTGATCCCTCCAGTGATTGCTTTTTGCAAGATGAGTTGAACATATGCATAAATGTATTCACTCAGCTGTCATGAGCAGCCTGTCTTCGTGTGGGGTGTGTATGAGAGGCACAGATTAAGGTGAAGAAATGGTCTGCCACCTTGAGTCCTGGCAATCTCGCAAAAGGTTTAAGAGGTCTTGACATAAGTTTTATGTCCTGTTAGAGGACCTTCATCTTGTGGGATATTTCCAAACATCTGATGGATGGGAATGTTTTTTCAGGCATTCAAACCATAAGGGTATTTACAGCACTGTTTCACTAGTTTATGTGGGGTCCTGTGGTGGAGTACTGTTTTATGAGCTTACCTCTGAAATGACTGAGGGTGTCCAGCCTTCATTCATCTTCTCCTGAAAACTTTCTAAATGTTGCAGTTCTTTTTCTCTTTTTAAAAAAAAAAAAAAAGTAATCCTAGATTACTTACCTACCCATATATTCAGAAAATAGTAAACTGAGGGCAAATTCTGCTTTACAACTCCTGTGCACCGCTGGAGATCGCATGTGTTCAAAATTGTTGGTTTAAGGCAAAACAACACGAAAACCCCCCTTCCCCTCCACGCACCCTCCACATATGCAGCTCTCAGAGGAGAAAATAAACATGACCAGCACTCTTTTGAAGTATCCTTTGTACGCTGTTCTAGCGTGCTACAGCTACGTGAATCCTCCAAGACACTTTTTTGTTTATTGTTTTTATCTTTCTAAAATCTCTTTTTCCCTCCTCCTCCTGGTGTGGAGTGACTGCCAGTACTGGGTCAGCTGTGACCCTCAGCTGCTGCCGCTCTCAGGAATGCGGTTTTGGTTCCAGCAGCGGCGGATGACTGAGCTGCGGTTCCCTTGATGCGTACCGTACGTGTGGGTGGCGGGGAAGGGGCAGGACTGTCACGAGTAGAACTCTCTCATGACTGCGCAAGGGCTTTCTGGGAACTCGAACTTGCTCAGGTTGGATGCTGATATCCTGGCCTCGGTTCAAGCTGATATTTTAGTTCTTGCTGGGAGCAGCAGCTGGTGGGTGCACAGAAGCCAAAGCCTGTTGGTTTGCTTGGAATAGCAGCATTGCATGCTGCACGTCTGTCTCTGGTAACACTGTAAACTTTGAGAATTTTTAGATCTGGATCATGTCACTAATAATTTAGTCTTGCGTTTCCTACAAGTAGCTTCTTGTGTCTGAACCTGCTCTTTAATGAGACCATTTCTGAAGCAGTGGGAGTTTTATACTGGGGTGCTCTACCTTGAATCATTGTTGGGTTCATTGTTTTCTTGGTATGCATTCTCTGCTCTCTCCTGGCTGGTATTTGACAAGGTGGATGTTCCAAGCAATCTTAGGACTCTTTGATTTGGACAACTTTGGAGTATACCTGAAAACCATGAAACAGGGCTGGCACGCCTTATTCCCAGTCTGAATTTTTCTAACTTTGGTCCCTTATCGGGGACACGGAGGACACATGATTTTCCAGGTGACAATAATTGACAAAAAGATGCCATTCCAGTCCTATTTTTACATCCACCCCCCCACTGCCAAGTGAGTATGTGTCAGCACAACCTTCTTCAGACATTACTGAGAGCAAGAAGGGGCGGTTGCTGAGGACCATAATGTACTGGAAGCCATGGCTGATAGATTCTCTGCTGCTGGGACAAAACCTTGCATGAGCAAAGCACAATTCCAAGGCTGAAAGTTCCAGAATAGCCCATTTGAGTGTCCAGATCAAATTATCTTCTGTACCTGTTTTCAAACAGCCATACAATCTTAGGAAGATCTTTAGAGCAAGAGCCTCCATTTCTACTGCTTGAGCATTGGTTGTCTCATTTGCATTACAGGAATACCAAGCTATTATGTGTCATTTCCCCATTAAAGGGGAGATCTTAGGTTAGGCAGACCTTTGATTTATATTAATCATCATGATAATTCCCATGTTGAAACAAAAAATGAAACAACAAACTTGATTTCCAGTAATTCTTTTGTGGTCATTATGAACTTCTAAGGATACAGTTGGAGGAATTAATTTTTTCTGTTGTAAAAATGGGCAAGAAGGACAGAGGATTTTAAGTTTCTGTGGCACTGAAATGCAGAAGGGGGAAGCCTTATGGTTCTCATAATGACAGTTGGGTAAGTCAGAGCACGTAATGAGCGAGAAGGGTTGGGTATAAATATTTAGAAGTAAAAGTACTTCTGCAAAACTTTTGGCTGCAGTGGCTGCTAGTTCCCCTTCATTTAGTTCAGCTTGAAGAGAGTCTGAATTCAGTAAAGCAAATGTGTATGGAATCTATATAATAGCATTTTGTCTGACACGTTTTGGATGTGTTCTTAAGATTTGATAAGTCAAGGGACAGACACCGTAGAAAAGCGATTGATGCTCTATTTTTAGAATATCAAATTACTTACTTGGCACAGGCTAATGAGCGATAACTTCTTAGCTACCAGAAGCTGTATTAGTCTAGGTAATAATTTTTTTGCTCCTGGTCTTGGCACCCATGTCTGATGCTATTGCTGCTCCCTTGAGGTTAAGATTAAAGGCCTGAACTTCTCATGCTGTTCGACCTGGGTCTTAGCATCTTCCCGAGAACTTTGTAAGAGCACTTGGAGGGCAGGGGAGTCTTTGTCTTACTCTGTGCTTCTGACGATGTCTCTGGACGTGTTGGGTTATCTGTTTACGGTAGCACATGCATCCAGCAAGGCATGAGTTGACACTGAGTGTTGTGTAGTGCCGTATGCCCCTGGAAGTTGTTCAGGGCTCTGTGGCTCTGGCAGCTAGGTTGCAGCAGAGCCAAGCCCAGCCAGCTTGCTTCCTAGTTGTCTTTTCAGGTGACAGCCAGATGTACCAATGGATACAAAAGCGTAAGAAGTCCCTGTAAGCTGGCTGGGCTTGGCTCTGCTGCTTCCTAGTTGTCTTTTTCAGGTGACAGCCAGAGGTACCAATGGATACAAAAGCATAAGAAGTCCCTGCCAAGGTTTTGTGTTGTTGGCTGCACTTGATGAAACTGGGGGTCTCTTTTGTCTGAAACGGTATTTTAAGAAATATCAGACTGCCTGAAAGGCTACTCGTAATACGACCTAGAGGTGAGGTGCAAAGCTTTGCCTATACAAGGGTGGTGGGATGGTAGAAAGCACTGGTTATCTGTAACGTGACCTGATCCAGCCTTCTCTGCAACTAAACATAGTTTGGTATTCTCTGCACCTGTCAGCCTGCCTGTTACTGTGCCTGTTTAGGAGAGGTGCATCTAAGCCTAGGCCTTTACCTGGAGGTGGCTTCCACATATAGGAAAGGCTTCCCTTTTTAAGGTTTACTAATGTAAAATTGTTTAAACCTCTTGGAGGATCTGTCCTTTGAGGCATTTGGAAGTTGTGGAGAAAGCCAATCTCTACCCCTTCTGTTGTCCCATTGAGCTTTAATTTGACTAGTACCTGCAGGAGCTTTTGATGTTGAACTTGACTGGTGCATCACCAGCATGCAGCAATAATAGAGCATACGTGTCTCTTTCCTGTAACAGTTTCCCTTGAAAGTATGTGGGTACGCATCTGTGATTTTTTTTTTTTTTCTCTTCATCAAGGTTTTTCAGAGTTAGTGTAGAGATTCATTTCTGTCAGAAAACTGCTGAGCAAGCAGCATCATGGTGTGGGTTGGTGGGTTTTTTTAGATTAATAATAGAATGTCCTGATGACTCTGATGCTAATTATGATCTATCAATTTGAAAAACAAGAAATGCCATGTACTGTAAAACCAAGCTCCAAGTCAGGTCTTCAGCTTCCTACAATACTACTGCTACGGCAAACAAACCCCAGAACATAAAACAATTACCTGTCCAGTCCTGCTGCTGCTTAACAAGGAAGTGAGGAAGTTGGTCACCTTAGTTTCAGCTACAGTTTAAAATCTCTAATGAGTCTGTGTTGCTTCTGTAAAAATCACAAAATCATCATTCACTTAAAAGCACCAGATTTCAGGGCTGCGTAAAGAACATGTTATTTATCTTTTTTAATTAACTTGTGGAATATAGTGCCAGTGATTATTTAGAGTAAATGGTGAGCTTATGTTGCAAAACACCTCTTGATGTACACTGACTCAGTGTAAGAGGTTGGAGAGAAAACAGTATATCAATACTTGTTCTGTCTTGAATTTTAATTCAGCTGGATTTCAAATGGAATTTCTAAGGCTTGTACGTATGACCTGAAGAATTAATTTGTAAGTGTATGAAGTGGCTCATTGTTGCAGAATTCGTAGTGTCTTTGTAAAATAATTCCTGATAGAAATGATTTTGTTATAATAAATGTTCTGAAGCTGACCATTTGAAACAATGGGTCAGCTGTAGAATAAACACTGTTGTTAAAATGCTATATCATCTTATTCAAAAAAAGTGTAATGCTGCTTGTTGAGAGATAAATGAAGGTTTACTTGATGTCTGTTCTTTTGCTTTGGTAATATATATTTTAGAAAATCTAATAGGAAGCATATGTACCAGAGACTTCATTAATGAAGAAATCACAGTGGATCCTCTAGACTCATTTTTCTAGTGAGGTGGCTGGAGCAGCACATAATGTTACACTTACCTGGAAGGAGAAAATGGAAAATGCTGGCTCAAGGTACAGTCTAAAGAGACCTGTTTTCATATTGTAGGGAGCTGAAAACCTTACAGCAGGGCAAGTGAAGTGTGAGTGTGTTATGAAATCAAAGACAAGAAAAATTTTTTACTCTAAATATGTGATTTCTGCAATCTTTGTCCTAAACTCCTAATATTTGTAGTTGTAATAATGACTGTAGTTGTAATAAAATAATCCCAACCTAAATGCAATTACAAAGACAAATGTTTTTTCGGAAGCGCATTTTGATACAAGAATGAAAAATCATCTTATTTAGAGATGACAGAAATATGTGGTTTTGGTTCCTGTTTATAGGAAGACGGAATTATGTGTGGCAGAACGCTTACCATGGTAACACAGATTATGATAGCAGAGCAGTTGAATTTTTTTATACTCGCATTCCAGTGGAAGCCAGGGTATAAGTATAAAAGGTGATGTTTCAATTGCATTTTTCATTATGTTAATGACTGTGTATTTCACTCGAAGATCATTTAATGTTTAATTAGAATAATAATTTTCATGCAATTTAAGTGTCAAATTTAGAAGAACATAAATATGCATATAGATATCGGTATGCATTTGGAGAAATCCTTCACATCTAACATGTAAGAAAACTTGACTGTGGATACAGTGTAGCCCTTGATTGTAATTAAATGTCTCCATTGAAGATGATACTCTGCCAAAAGTGAAAGCAGTCTTGCATCTAGATGTGTTATTAAACCACTCATTAGGCTAAAGACTCTTGCCCCTCCTCCGTGAGGTTGTGCAACTTGTGTGAAAATTTTACACTGGTGACCAGAGCAGTTGGAAAGAAGGAATCGGGAAAGATGTGAACCTCTTCTTTTCTTTTCTGTGGTTTGTAAAAGCTTAAGATTTCATTTAGGCTTAAATGAGATAAATCTCTATCTTGGTTTAGGCAAGTTTAATGTGTTAAGCTTTTTCCTTGTCTGTATCACCCATGACAGAGGGTCCAACAAATGTAACCTTTTTAAGGGCAGATCAGCATCTATGTCAATTAAAAAAAAAAAAAGTCTGTTTCAGCTTCTTGAGATAAGGTGTCATTGTTCGTGATTGCTTGCCTGATGAAAACTCATGTCTCGCCTCCTTGAAGAAGGGACATTGAGTAATCCTGTTTTACCTGGCAGCTGATGGGCTCAGCTGGCATCAAACTACTGCTCCGGAGTGTGCAGTGAGCTAGATGTCAAAACCAGCTCCGCAACGTGGTGCGTCATCTGCTGCCCCGAATGCAAGCTCCGCATAGAGTTGCGTTGATTTGGTTTGCTTCCTTTTAAAAATACAGCGATGAAAGGCCAATTAGTGTTACTCTAAATGCAGGGGGAGAAAAAATTAAAAAAAAAAGATAATGCTTGGTGTTGCTACCAGAACCCATTGTTTGACTGTCTTGCCAGACAAAAATACTATTGAAAGCTGGTTACTGTACATGATTTGACGAGACAAATACTTCACTTCTGATTCCAAAGTTCATTATTGGGATTACTTCTGAGGAATTTGGACACCAGTAGACATGAGAAATGTTTGTGTTTACCCAGATGCATGAACTTTAGAAGAAAAGTCATCTAACCCAACTAGCCAAATATTTGAACATCATATACATTTCAGATGTCCTGTGTGTGAATGTGTTTGTGTATCATAGAATGCCTTCTGTGCTTTCCTTGGGTTTTTTTTTCGCCCTTGCAAAAGAAGGACTGTAGTTAAACAGCTCTGTTGTGTGAAGAACCCTCTAGGCACATGTGTTAAGACTCTGCATGTAGTTGGGCAGTCCCTGTAGAGCTAAATCAGTAAGAAGGGGAAAAAACCTAGTGATTTGCACAATTATTACATTTGACCCTAAGTGCTTTTCAATTTGATTTGGTTTGTGTTTCCTAAGCTGCTTCATATATTGAGTGTCCGTTCAGAGAAAAGAAGTCTTCGTTGGCTGTAGCTCTGCCAGAGCCAGCAAAGGTTGAACTGCTTAAACCCGTGTGAGAAAAGCGCTCAGATAATGAGATCTTGAAATCAGTGGTGTGTTCTTCACTGTTGTTTCTTCTTTAATCTTATGAGAGGTTGAATTTTAAGTTGTAGGAGACCAGATCTTGATTTTGCATCTCTGCAAAAAAACTTGTCAGGTAGCCTGCTGTTTTCTTGCACTGAGGAAAATTGCTATAGCCCAGGGAAGAGTGTAGCTGTTGCTTTCAAACACCTGCATCTTGGCTGTGCTGTTTCCTGAGCGTGCCAGTTTGCATCCTTCTTGCCTCTGGCAGTTGGCCTGGTGTGTTACCACCTGTTTGCAGGTACAGTTGTATTGGAAGCTTAATATGTGGTTATGTGGTTAACATAATGTGGTTAACTTTCATGTGCTGCTTGTAAGATGGAAGGGTAAGGGTTTTTTTTTTTAAAAAAAAAGGTGTTTTTTTATCCTGGTATTGTATGTATTAATGCCTAAATCACTGAAATACAGGAGTAGTTTTAGAATTTAAGGGAAATGTAAATGCGTGGCTTCCGAAAAGTCAGTAGCACCATTTTCGTATCGGTTGCGCTGCTGGAGCGTTGCTTATTTTACAACTCTTGCGGATTTGCTAGACGTAACCGTGCTATTTGCTGTAATGCTGGATGGTTACAAAACGTGAACATTCAGATACTCTTAAACGAAATCAGACAGCGACTGACAATTTGGATGGTAATTTCCAAGCAACGTTATTTTGAATGACTGATCTTCCCCTCACAGAGGAAGAAACAAACAAAGTGCTTGGCTGGCTGGGCCTACAAACCAAATCTGATTGTGTCAGCTATTTGGCTTCTTGTTTTGAGTGGCTGTGGTGGTCTATTTGTTCTACTTGCCACATGTGTTAGGACAGTGTGAGTGGCTGTTATATAAATGTGTCCAGAGGATGAACTTTATTTAACTGAAGATATTTCCAGTAATAATCTTGTTTTCTTGGAAGTGCTTGCCTGGCTGGTGTGTTTTTGGTTTTGGTTTTTTTTTTTTTAGTCTGGCTCTTAAATGGCTTATCAGATAAATCAAAACAATTGCTGGAAAAAGCACTGGAACCATGCCTCCATACATGCTTCCCCTCTTTCAGTCAGAGTATGAGTAGAGAATCTGATTCATCTTGAAATACTCGATATTGTGAAAGACTGAATATGAAATTTCTGAAAGAGAATTTTTATCGACTAGTAAGAATTGCTGAGAGAATGGAGCATATCTGTAACTCTTGACCTTAATCTAATGGGGATCTATGGGAACAAGAGTCTCTAGACACACTTACTGGGAGAAACAGTTTACTTGGAGTTTTCTCTTTATTAGACATCTAAGAATTCGTTTCAGATGGTGTTTTTCCTGTATGGATTCTCTTAAGACTTGGGAGGTAAACTCATGTTGCAACTTGAATGTAATTCAAGTAATTTGGGCAGCTCCTAGTGCAGTTCTGGTGGCCGCAAAGCTGCGTATTTCTTCTTCTCATTCCCTTTTAAAGCTTTAGCAGGGTAGATGGTGAGATGCTTTCTGTTGTGGCTCAGCCTTATGAGTCATGCCAGTCCTAGGTGACGATGTATTCAGACAGCCTGGTTTGTCAAAAGAGTTGTTCTTTCCAACTGATATTTAAACAAACCTGATTTTTGTGAGTGTAGAAAGTTCAGATTGAAAGATTAGGGATTTAGAGGAGGTCAGCATGCTTACATTTTGCTGAAAGAATCTACTCCTATTTGGAAAGCAGCACCTTTTCCCATGCTGATGTTGTGGACAGGCAGGTGACTATTTTGCGGTGCCTGTAAAAACATCCAATCTCTCCTGCTGTCTTCTCCTTTTGGCACTGCCATGAGGAGGATGGGGACTTGGCAATGTAGAAAGCATCTGATGATCATTGACCTCCAAAAGGAGACTTCGGATGGGACAGCCTGTTAATTTGTTCACTAATGTATAATAGAAATCTAGGATGGGGAGCACTTTGTGAACCATTTTGGTGGTATTTGTCACATATCTTACGCAAGTCCAAAACCTGTGAAATTCTTACAGAATCATAGAATGGTTTGGGTTGGAAGAGACCTTAAAGACCATCCAGTTTCAACCCCCCTGCCATGGGCAGGGACCCCTTCCACTAGACCAGGCTGCTCAAAGCCTCATCCAGCCTGGCCTTGAACACTTCCAGGGATGGGGCATCCACAGCTTCTCTGGGCAACCTGTTCCAGTGCCCCACCCCCCTCTCCAGGAAGAACTTCTTCCTGAAGCAACTTCTTTAAAAAGTAATTGATAAAGCTTTCTTTCTAAAGTAACTACTTTCTGGCTTCTTTTTTCGCAACCATGTGAGTTAAGAGGTTACTTCCAAGCACTGATGAAAGCCATACTCTTTACAGAGGGAGCCAGCTGCAAAAACTGCATTTAACTTAAAGCGGTAGCAAAAGCAAGAGAAGATAATTTTTGTACAGGAAGGTTGAGAAAGGCACTTTTTAATGGGAATTGAAAGGAAGATGGGGGGAGAAGAGGAAAACAAAACAGAGAGAAGGTCAGAAAGAAGCAGAAGGAAGACAATGGAAGGCATTGAAGAAATTGGAAATTAAAGCAGGACACTTTCTGCTTTGTCCAACAGCCCAAATTACAGCCCAAAATACCTTTTTTCATGCGTGAAAGCACAAACATTTAAATTACCCTGTTACTTTATGAAATAATTGTGTGGAGGCAATACTTTCCTACCGAACAAATACATGAGAATCAGAGTGGCTGATTCATTCACGAAGGTTTCCTTGAATTATTTTTCAGTGGTGCAGAGCAACTGAAATTGCATTTTCACGGGTGTTATGAAGTGGTGTGGTGTGTTGTGTGGTGTTTGGTTTTTTTGGGTGTTTTGTTTTTTTTTGAGATCTCTGGATGAATTGGAGACTGAAAATGTCAGAAAGGAATCAACTGTAATTTGCCTGCTGGCTGTCGTCTTACTGGTGGTACTGGTATCTGGGCTGTTTTGGCTGAGACTGCAAGGTTAGCATCTCTGCAAGCACATCTGGGTCTCAGGGTGGCCTTTTGGTATCAAATGACACAGTAAATAACTCCACAATGTTGTTTCTCCTCAAGTGTTATTTCAGAGTAGAACTATTAAGGATCTGACTTTTTTGTTCAGTCTTTAAAGTCAGTTGTCTCAATGCATACTGTAGCACAAACCTTGCAGGTTTTGAGGGGAAAAAAGCACGTAGGTATTTGGTTCAGTGGGAAACGTTTATCTTAAGACCAACCTACTATACCTGCAAATGACAGCTAGAGATGGTTCAGGAGAATGGCAGAATTATGAGCAAGTTAGGAATTGCTAGCCCTTGCTTATTTCCTTAATGTAAATAGCACGTGTTTTCAATCTTTGCTGTTGCTTAATATAGACTTTCTGGCTGGGAATACAAAAGTAAAATAAATCAGATGTGTGAAATGTTTGCTGATACAGAAAGCATTTTCCCAGGGATATGCAAAGTTTGCTCTGTTTAACTACTTGCCTTCCTGCCAGGTTCCTGCACTGATGAGCTGTGAACACATCCCTTCAGCCACAGTGCCTTACCTTTGCGTTGGTGCAAATCAGCAGCAACCTTCACTGCCGGCGACGTACTTGGTGAGCCTTTAAGAGACACTTGAGCGAGTTCGCTCCTACAGTGCACTGTGTGTGTTCTCACTGATTCATTTCAGTCCCTTGAACAATTAGAGCCCTACAGTACGTGCAACGGAGAGGGGAAAATCTGAGATTTATTGTGGAGTCTGAGTTTCTCTTTTCCCAAAACGGGAGCTTTCTTTTAGTGGTATTCAGCAAGTTCCCTTTCTCACAGGAACGGTGCCAGGAGATGGCATTGCTGTATGCAGAGCACTCATCTCCATTGCAACAAGTCATTAACAGGAGTGGAAAAACTGCAGCTTGAAAGTCCATTAGACTGAGTCAGGCTGACAGGAAACGAATTTGCCTTCATATCACACTTCAAGGACAGTTCCATTAAAATATATAGTGTGTTGAGGAGGTGGGGTTTTTTAATTGTTCTTGTTTAACGAGAAGTTTGGATTTGAAAGTACGGATTAATCTGTAGACTGAAGGGGTGTATCTCAATACTGAGAACACTTTTTCAAATGGAAATAGTAGACCCTAAAATCCACCCCCCCCTGCTCACACCACCTCCTGCCAGCATCTTACTCTGGCGTCAGGGTCTCCTCATTTTCCTCAAAACTCTTTCTCCCAGCCATTCTTTGGGTGAAGTTGAAACAATATTGTCAATAAATTCTGGCAGTTTGGTTTTGCTAAGGACTATGTGCAAGGGTCAGTAGCACTTCACACACTCTAGAGGCTCCTGCAATGAGTTTAATCCCCAATAATAGTAAGTAGATGTTTAGGGTAGGTGAAAGCCTGTGGAAAAGTTGTCCTCAGTTAGCCAAAATGTGATTTTTCCATCTTTGTACTTTACAGCAAATTCTGTTCTCTTGGAGATAGAGCACTGTGGCTCTGATATATCCAGTCTGTAGGTTGAATTGATAAGACTGTAGCTTTTCTTCGGAGGGGGAATCAGAATCTAAGATTTGCTAGGTATCGTAGAGTAGATCCACAGAGTGGAAGGGGGTGGAAGGGACCTCTAGAGATCATCTAGTCCAACCCCCTGCCAGAGCAGGATCACCTAGAGGAGATCACACAGGAACAAGTCCAGGCAGCTTTTGAAAATCTCCAGGGAAGGGGATTCCGCCCCCTCTCTGGGCAGCCTGTCCCAGGGCTCTGTCACCCTCACAGTGAAGGAGCGTTTCCTCATGTTCAGGCTGAACCTTCTGTTTTCCAGTTTATGGCCAACGCCCCTAGTCCTGTCACTGGACACCACTGAGAAGAGCCTGGCCCCATCCTCCTGACACCCACCCTTCAGATATTGATAAGCATTGATAAGATCCCCCCTCAGCCTCCTCTTCTCCACGCTGAACAGACCCAGCTGTCTCAGCCTTTCCTCGTGCGGAAGGTGCTCCAGGCCCTCAATCTGTGTTTGTAATCCATACAACGTTGTCGTCTCTGGGCATGCTGATGGAAGCTACCTGCTGTGTTGCTGGCTACCTGGGCAATCTTCAGGTTGGTTTAACAGCTGCTTGTTCCTGTCGTGAGCTTTGGAAAATCTTTAGGTTGGCTCATGCTGGTGGCTGAGCTGTAGGAACTGCCTCTTTCAATGATGTCCTAAACACTAGTAATTAGAAAGACGTAATGCTGGACACTATCAAATGCCAGAGAACAACAGTTTGCCTACACTCTAGATCAAGTTAGATTCCCTGACCACTAAGACTTGGAGGGGGAGGAAAGGGAAGGCAGTGAAGAACAATAGGAAGAGTATAGAACAATTCTTTCGAGTTATCCTTTTAACCAAAAAGTGTGTTCCTGGCATCCTTCACTTGTTAATTTGGCCATATTCTGTTTTCTGATCCTCCTCCCTTCAAAACTACCAGATTTTGGAAGAGGAAGTCAAGGACCTAAGTGCCATGCTTTTTCTTTGCTTTTCCTATTAGTTGATGAAAGTGACTCTGTGGGATTTGGTTTGGGGGTTAGTGATGGATGGGTAAGATAGGGACAGAATTGGCACCAGGAAACAGACAATACTTTTTTTTGAGTGGGCCAAAACCCAGATGGGTGGGTAGATGTCATCTTGATCTCTTTAAAGGTGGCAATTTCCCTAGGAAGAATATGCATCTGCTTCTCATATAAAGATCATTCTGATCGATCCCTTTAGCAGCAGTTCCTTTTGAGAGGGATCTCCGGGCTTGCCACTCTGTTATCTTCACGAAGGAACTGTCATGAAGAATGCAAGTTGAAAAACACCCAAACCAACAAACTAGCTTTTGAAATACCCAAGGCTCTGATCTATGGGAATTCAAAGCTGTTAAGTAGACATGGGCTAATGTGCATTTGGCAAGTGCTTCTCGTGGTCTGTGACTCGCTCTGCCAGGAAGGGGAAAGTTGTTCCTCAGTTAGAGGTTTAGGGGAGAGCACATGGAGGGTCTTTCTCAGGGTTGGCCTCTGTTAGCTTATTTCTGGAGACATCAGTGTTGGAGAGTGAAGTATTTTGGTTTGCTTTTTTAGTAGTCTTACTATGCTGAAGAAGACTCTAATGGTGAAACCTGGGAAGCATTCTCTAGCCAGAGAAAACCACTGCTCGTTCTGCTGGTTGGTGACAGGTTGCTTTGGCCACTTCTTTTTTGCTAGTTGTTGTAGTGTAAAGAAAGCCTTTAACTCCATGATGGAAAAGACATTCTAAAGTTCCATGGATGTGAGTGTCCTCCTTGAAGTGCGTCTTTGGGTAGTAACCTGTTGGGTGGGTTGGTTTGGTTTGGTTTTTTTGTTACTGAGCCGAGTCACAAGTTACTAGCCTCAAAAGCACAGCTCTGGCTTGCACTCGTGGCATGTCCCATTCTGCCTACGGCATGGCAACTGTGATTGAGGGAGACTGGGCAGCTCGAATGTCGAAATGAACCATGCAAGAACAGCTTCATGCAGTCAAATGGCTTGCTCCCTGGCCCTCCCCTTCCCCCTCCAAGAGAGGATACTGTGTCTCCTACTGTGGTGGGTTGACCCTGGCTGGAGGCCCGGTGCCCGTCAAAGCCGCTCTGTCATTGCCCTCCTCAGCGGGCAGAGGAGAGGGAATATAAGGAAAGGCTTGTGACTCGAGATAAGGACAGGGAGATCACTCAGCACTTACAATCATGTGGAAAACAGTTTGGGAAAAAAATTAATTTATCATCGATCAAAATCAGTCGAAAGAGACAAAACTAAATCTTAAAGCACCTTCTCCACACCCTTCCCTTCTTCCTGAGCTCAAATTCACTGACACTTTTCTCTGCCTCCTCCCCACGAGCAGCACAGGGACACAGGTGATGGGGGTTATGGCCAGTCCATCACACGGTGTCTCTTGCACTCAGAGGGAGGATCCTCACGCTCTGCCCCTGCTCCGGCGTGGGGTCTCTCTTATGTGAGGCAGTCTTCCACAAATTCCAGTCGGGGTCACTTCCACGGGGTGCAGTCCTTCAGGAGCAGAATGCTCCGGTATGGGCTCCGCATGGGGTCACAGCTCCTGCCAGGAGCCTGCTCCAGTATGGGCTGCCCAGGGGGTCACAGCCTCCTTTGGACATCCTCTTGCTCTAGCATGGGGTCCTCCATGGCTGCAGGCGGGCCCCTCCTGTGGCCC
>NW_010265104.1:0-1949 GCF_000690775.1 Eurypyga helias | reverse complement strand
GCCTTGGCCGTGGGGGGAGCCTTGGAGCCGGCTGCCATTGGCTCAGTGGGACACGGGGGAGGCTTCCAGCAGCTGCTCACAGAAGCCACCCCTGTAGCCCCCCTGGCTACCAAAACCTTGTCACACAAACCCAATAGGCCTACTTAAGCTGTTTTGACACCCAGTGCAGTCCATTAAGAAGCACTGCAATAATGTTTCTCTCCCATCCTTTCCAGAGCCCTAATGTATGTGTATATATGTACTTACTTATAAAAACCCCTCTATATGGCTATGCTGGGCCTGCTCCAGCATTTCTTTTACGCATGGGATTTGCTGCTGTTTAATCCCGGAAGGGGTTAGGTTTGAAAGGGGCGCAGCATTATGCGGAACTTTTATGTACTTGGAGCTAAAAGCATTATCGATTTCATTTGCTATGAATGAAACAGCTTAGATGTATCTGGAAAATGAGAGAGGGAGGAATAGGGAAAAACAAACGAATGCTTCATGCCACATATTTCAATGCAGCAATTTCCTAGCTTGCTTTATTCCTGGCTTCCTTTGTGCATGGTTTGTGTTGCAGGATTCAAAATACGCTGCCTCGTCAGGCTGGACAAAGAATCTTGCCACTTGCTGTGGTCACGGAACGACGTTGTGGGTTACTTCAGCCATTTGATGTCAGTGGTGTGGAAGCGTAACGCAATTTAGAGAGAGGAAAAAGTACAAGAAGAGGTCTGTTTCAACAAACAAACAAGAAGGTTGCAGCATAACTCTCTTAATTTACAGTTTTAATGGGAGGAGTATTGAGAACTGTTCAAGCTTTCTCAGAATCAGTTCCAGATAGCGCTGACCAGAGCTAATGTGTGCAGCATCACAGCATAGTTTCTATTTTTGCGTTCTTCATACTTCCTGTTCTCTTTTAACCCTTGCTGTAATCTTCTGATTTTAATAGCACATCAGAGCCTATCTTCTGTTCCTACTTGATGTGTGGGTTAATATTTTCTTACTAAAATTACCAAACCTTCTATGGCTGTAAATTCAGGCTTCAAGAACCGTGTGCTTGCATTACAAGATTTTGTATGTTTAATATAGTGTTGGGGTTTTTTTTTTTGGTAGCTGGAAAACTGCACAGCTAGGGAAAATGCTGAGGACTTTTCATTAATAGATCCTGTCATTGCACCAAGGAAGCCCTAAAATTGTAAGAGCACCAAACTTTGTCCATTCTGTGCTGAAGGGATGATATATTAGAAGAATGAGGGGTGTTAACTATGTGGTTCAAAGATGACAGGTAATGATGGCACTTTCCGAAACTCCTTTAGAAAATAAATCCTGGGTTGGTCACCTAGAATATTTCCTTCTGTTTCGCACTGACCGTGCTTTGTTCTGCTGATTGCTTTGGTGCTCAGAATAGCGACTTGCATCTGTGCTTGTAATGTGAAGGATGGGGTATAGTAGCAAGTTTGTTTGAAAAATCCTGTTGATCGCCGCATGTGTGGTTACGAGAACGCGGCTCCCCATTAAACCTGTGGGAAAACCAGCCATTTACTGAAATGGGACCTGGTTAGGTCTTGAACTGAAGTTGACCTAAATCCTTGTGTTCAAATTAGCTTTTGCTTTCCTGTATTAAACTTGTTCCTTAAAGCTCTTGAAGTTCACTGGGGAAAACCCATAGTAATAGGCAGCAAGGCGTGGAAGGGAGAAAGATTAGAAAGCCGCTTGAAGGCGACGTTTGTCTCGCGTGACCTTTTTGGTGCTTTCTAAACTTAAGCTCCCTTTTAATCCTGTGATCGTTGCCTTCACAGAAACCAGAGGAGCCCCACGCAGTCTAGCGGGAGTACCGCCCTGGTGTTGGCGGCCGGGGCGGTTGAAGGATGCTCTTGGGGTCGAGGAGCCCCACGCGTGTCTCTGTCGCCCGGGGCAGCGGCTCCGCGGGTGTCCCACGCGGGACGGGGGGCGGTCCGCGGGGCAGGAGC
>NW_010265103.1:54994-57657 GCF_000690775.1 Eurypyga helias | reverse complement strand
CAACCTAGTGATTCTGTGATTCTAATACAAAATCTTTTAATCAAGTTCTTATTTTTTGGAAAATAATTTCATTGGGATGCTAAAAGGAGAGGATGTTTAATAAACACACTAGAAATAGTCACAAGGGAAAGGAGCACAGGCTTCTTACTCATGGGAAAGGTGATGAAGTAACAGATGACCCAGAGAAAACAAGCTTGACTTGTGAATTTTGAAGATTACAAACACCCCAGCAAGTTCAACTGTGGTCACTATTAACAATAGTGCGTTACGAAAACTGTCTTGAATGGGTAGAGAATAACTAAAAATATTCTACTTAATTGAATATAATCAAGTTGAGAGGGCTGAGTATTTCATTGAAGCATGGAATTTGGCAAAGCAATTTCAGAACGATAAGATGATAACGATTATATTAATATGTCAACTAAGGAAATATAATGAAAATTATTATAATGGGAGGCAGAGCAAAATGAATTTCAAATCGTAAATATCAAATAAATTACACAGGAATGACTGTCTGGGGACCAATTGTAGCACGTTTTCATTAATCTTTATCATCCAAATGATTACACTTTTGTTTTTAATGATACTACACTTGAGGGAATTCTGTGCCCTTTGGATGACAGATACTAGGAAGAAAAGGATCTTGAAAAGTGGTCTGAAATCAGGAAAATGAAATGCATTAAAGATGGATGCAAAAGACTGAGTCATTGGTAGATCTCATGTAGCATAAATCAATGAGGGGATCATTGGTGGGAAGGAAAACATCATTCCTGGTTACATTGTTAGGAATTGGCATGGAGGCAATGAAGTTGCTGCTTTTGTTCTTGATGGAATTGGGGAAAACTCAGCTGAAGTACTGGGGGGGAAAAAAGATACTTAAAAGTACGGCATGAAGGAAAATCTTAATTCTGAGAGAATAATGTGAAGAAACATAAATTTTATCCCATAGCTGAAGCTATGTAATGTGAGATTACATAGACTGAGCAATATAGCCGTGTCAGGAAGGACCTGCAGGACACAACCAAGAGGCTGTCTGAATACTGGTTTGGTGTAGCCTGTTGGGAGCTCTTGATGCTACTGTAGTGTTACTTTGCATTGACTGAACTGTAGATGTATTCAAGTTATTTGTTAAAAGTTTGGATGACCAAGCTAATGAGTTCAACGGAGGTTGGGGATGCACTACTATGTTTATCTCTACCTGTCCAAGTTGCTTGGAAAAAGCTCTCCTCTCTTCTTCCTTCACTTCAGGTATCTGCAGGGCTAAGGAAACTTGTAGCAACTCATTTTGTCTTTCCATCTTTGAGGTGGAGGACCCTCCATTTTCCTTTTAAGTATCTAGCCACAGCTAATCTGTATCTTTTCTTTTAAAAAACAAGTAAGTTAATTGGTCTTAGTGGGGGTTGGCTTTTGCAGTCCGACCAAATCCAAGGATTCTTTCCATCAGCGTACCACATACAGTACTGCTGGGGTGTCCCCTTCATCTATTGGCTCCAACAGTTTCTGTTACGTATCCCAGCTGTGGTAAACTTGCACTTTACATAGCACTTCAATAGTTACAGTATAACTTTTAAACTTGTGATAATGGCTATCAATAAATCCCATTCAAGATAAATAGGACAACCATTACATGTTTACACTTGGAAGCATTAGTAATTCCAGATGAAAGAACGATAATCTGTTTGCACATGTCAGGAAAAAGATGATTTTTGGTCCTTTAGAGTAGTTTTGCTTCTTTATGGGGGTAAATGAGTTCAGATTTTAGTGTATCAAAACACACCTATTATGAGGGGATGGGGGAAAGCCCCACTTTGCGGAGTTTTTGTTACTCTGACTTCTCCTGGATGTTTTTGGTATATCACAGAAGCCAGATGGAATTCTTACTAAGGGTGCTCAAGGCCTTTGTCCAACATGTATTCTACCTGGCTGCTCTATTTGAAAGTATCTAAAATGGATGTAGACATACTGAATGGTTTTACTATCTTTGAGTGAGCTCTAAAGCTCTTGGTAAGATGTAGGAATTTTAGTCCATTTTAATATGAACATACCTTGTCTTTTGATTACTTTTCTTAAAGTAACTGGCAAATGTCACTTCTGGACAAAGCTGATAAAACTGACTGTGCTGTTCTGTTCAAATTTTGGTGCAGATTAATGATTCTACTTGCACTAAGTACTCTATATTTTAAAGAATTATATCACATAATAGCGTGATTAGAATCTGGTTAAACTTATGGTTGATTAAACTCAGGATTACATGTAAGCTTTTCAGCTCTAGAATCTTATCTGTTTTACTTTCCTTAGATTTTGGCACATTGCTTATGTGTTTTCATGCAAGATTTGGAGGCTGTGATTACGTTGTAGAATTCTGGTGCTTCAACAGATTATTTTGGTTTTGATTATACTTGCGCAAGTTTTTTTTTTTCTAATTGTCAGTTTTTTTCATTCATCCCATCAGACTAATGGGCTGGAGAGATAAAACATAATTCAAACATTATTACTGTTAACTGGCAAAATCAGATTTTAGCAATCTCAATTTAAAAGAACATTTCCTACATTTTGGCAAAACTTGCAGCTCTTCTTAAGAGAAGAGTGATCTGCTGTAAACGTGAAGACATTCAATAAAGAGGTTTGGCGCAAGGTATGTAATCTTTAATCTTTCAGTTGGG
>NW_010265103.1:0-54976 GCF_000690775.1 Eurypyga helias | reverse complement strand
TTGATTCTAGATACCCAGCTTAGCTCAGAATTTGGATAAAAGCACTGTTCCAGTGGAAGATTTTATGCAGGTCGTCTTGAATTTGTCGTAGAATTAACATCATTATCATGAATAAATAGATCACTTGAGGTTTAGTTGTACACAGACAAGATATCTGTTAGAAGGTGTTCATGTAAGAATTACTTGTTAGATTTTAATAGAAGTTCTGAAAATGAATCATTAGAAGAGGTTCAGTCCTGAGATAGAATGGATTTTTAAATTTTTTAATGGATTTCTTTGTTCAGCTTAAATTGTGACAATAATGTTAGTCATTATAACATATGAGCCTAACTCCCAGTGTTTTTAGCCATCTGTTTGACTATTTATCATGCATTATGCTACAGAAGGTGATTTTATGTATTCACTGTAATGTGAACCTTTTGCAAGCTGTGATATTTCAGATAGCTCATAGGTTACTACTATGAGCTTTGTGTAACTTTTCTTTCCATGTTCTTGTAAACAGGTATTGTTCCCTTAACTGTTCAAGTTTCATGGGTCAGAGTGGGTTTGATTAACCATCTACCAATTTACTATGACTTTTTTTTCTTGGCTGCTAATATGCTTTCTAAACAGCATACGGCCCTTGTTATAGACTCTTTTCGATTCCCCAGGGCAACAGTTTAAAACAACCAAGGACTTGCATATTGTGCAGAGGAGAAAAATATGGAAGTCAGGCACTCACCATGGACGGATGCAATGTTGTACTGAAAATCAAACTGATTCTCTGCCTCGTTTTTAATTAAAACCACTATGTTAATTCAAAAAGGGCATTTTGGGCCTATGGGGCTTGACCATGCCCTTTTAAAGAGCACAAGTGCTCTTCCTTGCTATAGTTTCCATTAAATAGCAGTTGCAGACTTCTGTTATCAGGAAAACAATTATAGAAGCAGTATTGAAGGTGTATAATATGTGTGTATGTATATCTGTGTATATACGTGTGCATGCCATGCCTGTATGCCCACATACGTATTTTCATGCAGATACGTGAATTGGGCTTTTCAAGACTATTGAGGTAGTTGGAGGTTGGCTATATTACACCTTAGCCAGAGCTATTAACTGAGCTATTGGAGTACCTGAAGTAACTTTAATCTTCTGTATCAGTATTAAAAACTTCTTCATAGCTTTCTATATTCTTGTTTTCCTTTGTAGAGTCTGTACATAACTTTTGTTTCTTGTTTAGATATTCTTTCAGTTCTTTGTCACTGGCCTTCTCAAATTCTGTAGTACAGTTATGAAACAAAGGTGTCAACCATCTATCTTAATGTCAGAATTAACCTCATCCTTTATCATTCTCTCTGAAAAAGGAAAATTGTGGTATTGGCAGTTGAGCCTCTGTAGTTCGCAGTGCTGATATTTCCTTGTGTGATAACAGACTGCACAGAAAATTACATGTGTGCTGCTGTGTGAAGGAAGCAAGTATTTTTGAGGAGATAATTGCTATACCTTTTCTTGACCTTTAAAATATGTGTTCTCTTGATGTAACTTCAACTGAAATTTGTATTTGTTTGAAGTTGACAAAGATAAAGATGTTTAGGAGTAATTTCCTTGTAAGAAAATACAAATAGTGCAATTTACCGCCGTGAGAAACTGGAATAACTAGGTATTGCATAATCATGAGTGTAGAGTTTTAAAAAGGCTTTATGAAGTATTTTACCTTAATACTGATCTTTGAACTTGAAGTCACGGCATAAAGTTTAACATGAGCGACAGCAACATCCTGACCAATTATCCAAATTATCCAGACATCCCAAAATGTTCAGAACACAACACACAGAGTCTGTGGATTAAGAGGTTAACTCCTGGAACATCAAAAGAAGTGCATGATAATAAAAACAAATAGTACAAAAATTTGAGGTAACTTCCTTGCTTAATTAATTAGGTAGACCAGGTGGAAGCGAAGAGGCCAGAGCTGGTGCTCAGAATGTCTATAAAGCTGAGCAACATGACAGCACAATGGAGGAGGAACAAAGATTTTTTTAATATACTTCTATCCTGTGTCACAGTTTGAAATTGTCCTGGTTTATGTCCCTTTTGGCAAACTTACATAAAAGTGACCCTGTACTGTATTTTATGACCAGATGACTTTTTTCCCAGTGGCTAATTTGTATCAGACCCCCATCTTAGAGAGACAGAAATGAGTAGGAAGTCCAAGCCGGTTTGTCTCAATGAGCTTTCATTGCATGCTTTCATTATTTTTGCTCGTTTTTGCCACTGATCATCCATAAATTGTTGGAAATGAGTGATTAAGGAAGTGCTGCTTAGTGTTAGTGGCACATGCACATTCTTGGTATGTTTTTTGTGGGTGAGAGGAAATCGCGTACTGCACAAACAAAAAGGAAAACTCCTGCTGGGAACCTTTCAAGGAAATTTAACTTGCATAATGTTTTGATCTTGGTGTTTATTACAGAAAATAAGAGTAATATTTCACTAGCTATTGTTATGTGTCAGCCAGTCTCTCCATCTGCTTGCCTTTCCTTGATATCTTTCCAAATTCTTACTGAGTTTAATGAAAGCCCCACTTAGAAGCATAGCAGTTTTCATACGCTTAAGGCAGGTGAGATGGGTCAGTGTTCTGAACAGTTTATTGCGTAGTGCTTGCTACTGTATAAACATTTGGCTGTCGTGACTGCAGAGTCCTGCCTGTGTAAGCAGTTGCAGCTTAGCCTGTGCGAGCAAAACGTGATGTCAAAGTTCCCTGCCAAATAGTGAAACATAGTGGTTCTGCTGTTACAGGCAGAGTTTTGTCCCTTCCCTCCTTCCATTGGAGCATAGTTATTTTTAAAAATGTGTTTTGTGAATAAAATTACTTGGATAGGGAGCGAAACATTGAGGCTTTACAGAAATAGTTACTAGCATTTTTTGAAACTGCTTTTTTGTTATAAAGGTAGGCTGTTGTTAATTTTGCTGAGCAGCCTCAGTGTGTGCATCTCATGTCTTCTCAACATTTGAGTTGATTCGATAGCCTCTATTTATCAATAACAATGACTTTTCCTAGTTGTTCTACCATGTAAAACTGAACTAAGTGTAAGTTTCTAATGTGTTGTGTTGCAGTGCATTGTATTTGCAAACTCTAGGTAACTAAACATAGTAATAAACATGAGTGAAAAGTAAACCTGCCACTTTTTAATTTCTTGGTGGGTATGGAAGTTCTAATTTCTGTATTTTTCCCCACAGAAAAGGTGCACTCCCCAGTTTTGCTGTGTGTACCTGTAGAACTGTGGTTTAACTAGTTGCAGAGCACTGTAAAATACGTTTTCAGTAAGTGATGAAGCCAAAGTACTAAGTACGTTCAAAGTTACTTTTGAAGCATTTGCTTTTAGAAACTTTTTTACTAATCTCCAGAAGTAATCCGTGGAAAGCAATAGTTCCTATAATACAGAATACTGGAGAGGTTGGCTTGGAAATACTTTCCAGTATGAGGTTATCTCTAATTTAAGCTAGTCACTCTTTTAGATTTGTCTTGATTTTTCTGGAAAAGTGCTTTGGATAGTGAAGAGTCTTGAACCTTGTTTGGAAATAGCATTTGACTTCGTGTTTTATGCTTCACGTACATCCAACTTGCAGTACCCACGGGCCAGTGTGTAATGGCTCACCAAATAGTCTTGAGGTACCCTGTTAACAGTGTATGTTTATTTGGCAATTAAGCTCATATTTATTTGTCTGTAAAATCATTCAGCATGAACTGAGACTTTAGTGTTCTGATCTCCATGAAATGTTTACTAGTATGTAACTGAATTATTGTACATTGTATTACAACCCACTTACTCATTCCATTAGCAATACCAGAGACAAAGTTGTTTAATCAGTCACATCAAAGGCAGCTGCTTTCATTTTGTATTTTTGACATAAGCTGACGTCTTAAGTTCAGATATGAAGTCCAGCTCTTTAAACTAGAGTAATTTAAGATGGCACCGCTTAAAATTTATTAGATTTTTGTTCTTGTTTAGAAGCAGATCCTGCTTATTCTGGGTTTCTGATTCGGTGAGTAGCTTGGTCAGGGTTTTTCCTCCTCCCTATTAAAATAAAAGCATACTTAACTGACAGTTATACCAACCCATAACATAATCTGTAAGATAGAAGGTGGGTAGTTAAGGACTTTCTTAATGCAAGATTTACTGTTAAATAATGGTGCACATCTTGACTCAGCTGAAGTCTCAGGAGTGGTGTCTACACAGCTAAATGTAGAGTGTGTTTATAATTTGTAAAGTAGAGTTCGGGCACATCTAATACTAAATTTGAAGAGCTTACAGAATGGCAGGAAATGGAAGATGAGAAGGTTTAGTATACGTGTCAGTGGGTCACATGGACAAGCATCTACACTAAACTCTGAAAAAAATCTTCATGTTACAGCTTTGTACTACTGTGTCCTTTATGTGCAGTTCTGCAGAGGGGAAAAAAACAAACAAAACCCAAAAAAGACTCTTCCCTGACAGGTATTTTCCAGCAAATTAATCTGAAAAGAGGTATGTGAGTGTCTGGCCTGCTCCTGAGGACCTGTGATCTGAGTCTGTATCTACACTGTAGATTAGTAGGAGATGAAAATACCTTTGTCTGTACAAGTGTTGCAGGGATGCTGTTTTTCTGTCCTTTCACAGTGACTGTAAGACAAAGTTAAGGTAAAGACAGTAAGAACATGAAAATTACCTGAGGTAGGCCAAGAAAAGGTTGGGAATGTTGCTTGTATTTTTGTACCAGAAAGCCTAGACTTCAGCATGCATGACTTTTTTTCTGGTGTTTGTATTTAGGCATTTAGGAACAAAAGCTGTGCAGGACAGGTAAATAACAGGCATGTCGTCTTCAGCTTGGGGCCATGTCACGTTTCAATGAGAGCAGGATAAAAAGAAATTCAAGAATCAGTGGCTAGGGGAGAGGAAGCTGCTATATTGAAGCCATTATATTGAAGAATAATGGCTTAATGTGCATTTCTTTATGTACAGATACAAAACGTTTTATAAGACATTTTGCTTAAGTTGGGGACATTATATGCAAAATCTGCCTTTTTTATTTTAACATAAGGAGATGGGTGGTTTGTTTGAATGTATGTAACAGTTTTGTATCTGGGGACAGCTGAGGGGGGAAATAAGTGGAAGTTGGTTGTTGCACACATTGGATCAAGATGTGATGAGATGCGATCTGTGCTCCGTTTCATTGAAGTAGTTAAATGTCAGTTGGTTGCTTCCATAAATTAGAATGTACTTCTTTAAAGAGGTTTCAGTGTAAGAACAGCAACAAAAAAAGGCTGACGGGAGGTAAACTAGTGTTATCGTTTACTTGACATAGCTTTTCTGCACTCCCTGCCTCACTTTGACTTCATGAGCTGAACAGTGATTCAGCCTTTCTGCAGTAGTTTGTGGGGTTGAGAGTAAAGAGTTGGTCAAAGTAATTTTAATGTAGATAGAAAAGCAAAATATGTCAGGTTAGTCTGTGTTCTTGGAACATTACCCATTTCCATAACTCAAATACATGAAAGAGTAGTAAGAGGAAACAAGGATTGCTGGTAATATTGGGGTGAAAATATTGTGCAAAGAAAATCCCAGACACAGTGTTATTTCAAAACATGGTTTTCTGACCATTACTTCTTTAGCATACTGTGGGAAGCTATATTAGTAGACTCATGCATTATGAGTTGCTAGTCATCTGTAAAACTAATTAGTTTTGGAAGCTAGCACTGGAGCATTAGTTATTCCACCTCATCTGGGCCAAGAACGAAACGCATTGCTGAACTTTTGTGCTTTCCCCACTCCTACATCATTCTGAACTTGTACATTTCTGCTGTATTTAGCATACTTATGGCTTGTGGAATTTCCATAGTTCTTTGCTGAAAGCCTTAACATGCAGCTGGAAGCCTACAAATGGAATAAGTTGGGAATGTTTTTCTCTGCTGCTCTCAGTGAATAAATTGAGTCGTTTTTTTTGATGTTACAGTTTTTATTTGTTTTTAGGATAGCTTATGGAGTTCTGCATGAGTAAAAATGGACATGCTAAATACTTGTACTGATGGTACAGCTACCAATACTAAGCTTGAATCTCTGCATTTTTCATTGATGTAAACTGAAGCACTGGGTTCTAAAATACTACTTTTTCTGAAGATACTTTTTTAGGCAGAAATGAGTAGTTTTCAAATTTTGTTTGGATGGAGCATTCTTAAAGCTCTCTATATTTCCTTCTGTTTGTAACAGATGATAGCTGTATGTCTAAAACCCCTGAGATGTATTTCTTATTTTTTTTTAATTGTCAGTTTATAATAAAATTCATGTAACTTTCATCTAAACTAGAAAATTTTGCCATCCTTTGGGAAGGTTAGCCATGCAGGATCCTTGAAAAAAATCAATGGTAGAAGGCGGATGCCTCTAAAGAATTTGGTATGTCCTAGTTAGAGGCCTCAAGTAGACAACATGAACACCATGTTTCCATCTCAGTATTTGAGTTCCTTGTATTTAATGGTAGGAAACATTAAATTGATCTGCAGCTGTTTCTATTTGAGTGTTGTGATTTGTTTTATAAAAATGGCTGGTTTATGCATGGGGAATATTTTAAGATTTGAATACTTGAATATTTTCACATTACTCCGTGTTTTCCTTTGAGTCTTCATGGACATGTAATAGTGACCTTCCAGGACAAGCAGAAACTGTGTCCATTTCAGGTCTCTTTATGCACTTTTGACTTCATATAAAAAAAGACTTTACAGGTTTAATAGAAATGTCATTTTAATTCAAAGAGGAAAATTGATGCATAATTTTATATTGATAGTGGCAAGTGTTAATGAAACAGTTTTTTCTAATAGGCTTCCTTAATTAAATGAGGCTGTGCTAGGTAAACACCACTGCTGATTCCCTCTCTGAAAACAATCTTGTTTTTTCATTAATACTGATAACCAGCAGCATGATATTTAGACCTTTAGTATATATTACTAGAAATATTCCACATTAAGTAATTCTTAATATAGGGCAATTCTTAATCTGAATTGACAGCGCAAGGAAGGAGCTAATGCATCTGTAGTGAGGATTGAGAAGGCAGCTAACAACTTTATTTACAAAGGAGGGGAGGAGGGACAACCAATGAGTTTGTCTCCCATCCCTGGCCTTTTTAAAAATTTTTTTTAAATTTACCTTAATTTTTTTTAATGGTGTAGTTTTTTGAAGGATTTCCCAGTTTATTAAAAGGAACTTCAGCAGTCTGGTGCTTTGGCCAATTCCTAGAAGTGTGCTTTCTTCTTATTCACCCTTGCCGGGTAAGGTTAGTAATAGACATTAACATCAAAAAACCTTCAGGTTTCTCTTTTTTTCTAGATCATTAATAGTGACCTGTGTGCTTCTGTGTCATTTACTTTTGGGAACTGTCTTTCTGGTTTCTTTCTGCCAGAAACACAATCACAAATTCCAAGTCTGTCCTTACTATACTTTATCTTAATCCTCTGCCAAGCTACAAAGAAGTTGGAAAATGTCTATTTATCTTCCTATCACTCCAGTCTAGCAGGAAAGATTCTTTCTGATCCAAAAGGGAATGATTAGAAGGAGACTCATAGTGTCAGAAGTCCCACAGCTCCCATGTTGTTGCAGGTGGCTTTGGAAAGTCTGGGAAACTTGGTAGGTGGAGGGAGTGGAGCATCTAAGAGCTAATTAATTAGTGAGGGCTGGGCTAGTGAATGGAACAACAGGGCAAACTTGTGGGGCCAAGGGAGGGAGCAT
Source organism: Eurypyga helias (assembly GCF_000690775.1). Lineage (NCBI taxonomy): Eukaryota > Metazoa > Chordata > Aves > Eurypygiformes > Eurypygidae > Eurypyga > Eurypyga helias. The sequence continues at coordinate 47,249 of NW_010265103.1, read as the reverse complement.
TGGGACAGTCATCATACTATGTGTATCCTTTCTGTGCTTACTTCCCTTCTCCTGAAAAGTTTTGGGTTGTATGCGTTTACTATAGTGTCTAGATCTGCATCTGTCCTTTTTAATAAGAGCTTAGACGTAATGCTGTGTTTTTGGCAGTAGTGTCTTCCTGCAAAGATAGGAAGGGCAGGCTGCAGCAGGGTAGTCACATACATTTGACAGCTGTAGGCTGTAATTATTTTATTCCACCTAGTAGCTATTTGCGTTCTCTGATATTCTGTCTAGCTTTTTCTCATTTTAAGAAATTGTTGTCTTCTGTTGCAAAATATGGAGTGAACATTTCTGTAATATACTCTTTCTATGTTAAATATGCAAGAATGATACCTCTCTGTGGAAGAGCTGGGTGTATGCTCTTTCATGAAGTAACTTGAATCCATGTATTTGAAACAATTCCTTGACTGCTAGACAATAAATGAATCTCATGTTATCATTCTCACTGGAGTCTATCTTGTACTGGAGAATTAAATATTTCCTAGGAAAAAAGTGAGCAAGAACTGTTTTTTATCCCAGTCACAAGGATACACATATGCAAGGAGTCTGTCTATCCTTGCGCTTATGCTATTTCAGTGAGTTATTTGCATGCGATGTCAGCCACAGGAAAGTTTGGATATGGACCCCAAAATACACTGTAACACTGTGGTTTGGGTACTCTTCTGGGACACTGGAGAGGAGGGCTAAGCTTTCTTTGGCAGAGGAGTCCCTGCAGTGGGTGTAGTGCATCTTGGATAGATGTCCTCTTCAACAGACTTCTAAATAAAGACATCTCTCTTTTTGACCTCTAGTTGAGTGATTTTGGTCCTTCACTTGTAATTTGGCAGGCATAGCTCTAGTGCTTATTGATACGTGTCTTTTAGCTAATACCCAGAGAACTTGTCATTTTTCTTTCCATCAAGTTACTTTAACTTTCACTTTGTTTTTCTTTATCCAGTTCTTACTATCTCTTTTGAAACTTCTGGATTTTGTTACTTATACTGTGTATCTATGTAAGTTCTATACAGTTAAATGATTTCAGCTGCCTTTCTCCTGTTCCATTGACAGAATGGTAAACACTGTGAAATCGTTTGGGAAAAGATTAAGACAAAAATCAGCTGAAACTTGCCGCAAATGTTTTGTGACTGTGTGTTTTTAGGATTTTCATTGTGTAGAAAATATCAACTTCAAAGCATGCTGGTTGTGTTGTGATGAAAAGTGTTCAAGATTGAAATCCCCACAGGCTGGAAAGCTGCTGTAGAGAAGCAGTGGTGTGGCAGAAGACACAGTCAGCACTGATCACAGTCTGAAGACTTTGGTTCTTGCATGGGCAAGGGAACTTCTTTTCTGATTGCTGGAATCTGATGCCTGGATATATTATTCTTGATTAAATTTTTTTGCTCACTCTGGGAGGGTTCTGACTCATTGGCTTCTACATTTTTAAAATGAACTGAGTTTTCAGAAAACTACAGATAGTGTTTTTTTGTCTCAACAATTTGTGGAGGTTCATAAGGTAATGACCCCTTGACAACACATCAGTTTTTCCATGTTACCTGATGGAAAATGGGTCATCTTATTAAAAGAATTGTTGCTGCACTGCCTTGAGTAGGTCAGAACAAAGATTGCTCTAAGTATGGTTTCTAACTATAGGTAATGGCTAGAATGCTTGAAGCTCATCTCTTGGCTAATGCTTACAAATGGAGAAAGAGGGGGTATTACCTGCTAAATATGTAACTGATGTTTATATACAACACCCCCAACCTCACACCTGCTGTAGTTCTCGTTCTTTTTTAGTGCCTCCATTTTGATGTTTGCATGCGTGTTTGTTGCAGTCAGCCTCTCACTGAACAAATCTTAAGGTTACTAAGTCTTCGTTTTGCCATGTGAGAACAATGGGCTTCGTGTGTACTTTAAATGTGCCATGATTGCAGGAATGTTTCCCAGGCTTTCCCCATGGGTCGGGGCATGGTGTACAAAGTAATGTTTACCTACCTTGCAGGAGGTCAAGATGTCCCAGCAGATCTGTGTTCAGATACTCAGCACCATAGAAACCTTGTTAGGTCGCTCTGGGTTTGAGTATAATGTTGTGAAGTTTTACTTCATTGATAATAGGTGGTTTTGATTTTTTTTTTTCCCCTCCTGCACAATTTGCAACGAAATTAAAACGTAGAATTAACTAGAATTGACAAAAGCCATACCATGTCATACATTAGTGATGTAGTTCCACAAATGTCCCACCTTAGAGGAGCTAATAAATAATGTGTTCATCAAAATCACTGTAGCAGGTAACGTTTCAGCAAATAGATGCTTTTTCTTGAGGTGGGGGTTGGGCTGTAGTTCTTGGGTTTTATCAGGAGTTTTTCTTCTTACAGAAAGAGAAAATAACATGTTGCAAGGTTTTTGTACTCCATCATCAGTATTAAAACACAACAACTCTTGGTAAATATTATCTGTACATATATGTTAAAATCCTTATAGCATTAGAAAGCATGAAAAATTAGGCTTAAATTGTTGGAAAATAATATTTGGTTCCTCATCACAACTGACAGAGCAAAAATTGGCAAAAAACCAGCTTGACTGCTTTCACTTATGTAATTATTCTTTCCCAGAAAGTAATGATTTGTGAGTTTCTGGCACAGGGTTGTGTCACTGCTTGGAAGATAACAGTATCTTCCACGGTGTGCTTCGTGGAGATGTGGTGCATGTTTTACCCTAGCTTTGCAAGAACGATGGTTGTCAGAGTTCCTTTTAAGCCTTCCCAGATTTCACATGTGACTCTTCTGGAGAGAGGAGCAGTCAGCAGGTTTCTAGCCTATGGCCTGTCTTTGTGAGTCACTTGTTGGGAGAGTTCCCTGTGCTAACGCTGGTTATGCAGGACACCTAAAACCGCGTGGACAGCCAGTGTGCAGAGCCAAGTCTTCCCTTGTTACCTCCGCTAGCTTAATGGGAAAGCATTTTGTGTTTTAAAACTTACTCAGCATAGTTACAGAATTTCAAACGAGGAGAAAAACATGCAACCCACTACATTATTAAGAAGTCTCATGTTAGTTATTGAAAAGCTGTAAGAAACTATTACCAAACATATATTCTCCTGTAAAGTAAAAACCAGCCTCCAGGTGTTATGTGTGAACACACAAAGCGGGAAAAATCTTAACATTACAATTTGCATAATAGTCATCCTGCTTGTCCCAAATGCACTGGGGAAGAGAGTTGGTTTCCTTATTATGTTTTCTGAATTTCTTGTATGACATCCATCATCCCTTCAGGACTGTTGTTCCCATTTGTACTTCATTGGGCTTTTCAGCTGACAAATTACCTTTTTTGGCCATGTGTTGGTTTTTAATATGTTTTGGATATTTATCATCCAGGATGACTTATCTGTGCTAATCAGAATAGGAAAGAAACATGGTAAGATTTTGATGATGCCTTCTAGAGTAGCTACTAAAAATTTGTCAGGACAGTTGTAAAATAATTAAAACCTTTCTTGCTAAAATTAGGCTTTTCTGGTAACATAAACTGTTAGGCTTGCTGCTAAAATCGCTCTTCAGCCAAAGAAGTGCCATCTTCCTTCAAATTGTGGTTCATGCTTCCCATAGGATGGCCCTAAATGAGTCCATCCGGGGAACATTTTTCTCATTTTTGGACCTACAGGGAAATTCATTTATGAATTGAAGACCAAAGATCAGGTGGTGGTTCTCAACACACCTGGCTTTTTTTTTTTTTAGCTCGCGTTATTGCTGTACCTCTCCCTCTTGCTCTTTCTGTTTCACTTCCAGTTCATCTTTCTTCTTTTTAGTGTTGTTTAGCCATCTCTGTCCTCTGCATATCCTTGGAGAGCAGGAGCCATACCAGCACCTACAAAAGTGAGGATACTGTATGAGCCCCTTTATAATAAAATCTGTTCACGTCATGCTTGCGTTTTTGAGATCTTCAGGGAGTATCTGAGGAAGTAACCATGATCTACATTGCTGCATCCATTTCCTTTGAGGACTCTGTGTCCTGGTTAGAGATTCAGGTTTTCTAGTCTTCCTGACTGGCAAAAATAATCTTTCTAATCCCAGGCTTTATTCTACACAAGTGTTTTTTAGAAGGAGTATATTTTTTTTTTCTAGGTACTCCTATGTTCCTTATTTCTTTCCCACTCCTCTCTCCTTATGCACACAAATGGAAGCTGAAGTCACAGCAATATTCTTAGTGCAATAGCAGGGAAAGCGTGAGAAAACCAACCAGTTTAACACTTATTTCCATTCCCCACTTGATTTTGTAACTTCAAGCTCAATTACATTTTGTGTAGTTTGTAACTTTCTTTCTGATATCTGGTGTTCGTACCACTGTAAAAACAAATTTAAAATCTTGGTGTGTGGGGATTTTTTTTTTTGTTGTTACCTCTCCAACTTAACCAGCATCCCAGCAGTAATTGGCCAAGAGAAATGAAGTGATCTTACCTCCTTAAAAATGACACTTTACTGCAGGGGTCAGCGTGTCTTGCTGAAAATAAAGCAAGTGTATTGCCTGAGCTCACTCTTCTCATTTAGAATTGTCTTATCACTGTATTTAAAAACAATACAATTGAACCTGAAGTAGAGGGGAACATTTAAAGTTATTTCTAAAGGCTATGGCTGTGTTCATCTCATAGGTCTACATCATGGGAATGTTATTTAAGGTTGTACATGTACAGCTGTTAAGGCTGTACTGAAATCTGAGTTTGATATTTTGATTGATAGTGGTGTCAAGGTTGTTCTCCTTATGCTCCCTCCCTCTTAATAATATATATACATTTATAATTTGTTTCAGACTGCATCTTACGTTTGAATTCTTCTGTAAATGCTAGAATGTCGGATAGATGCCACTAAGCCTCTTCTTTGCTGTGTCAATACCCTGGAGGTGTCCTACTGGTGCTTTACTGTGCAATCCCTCATTGGTTTGGGGAGAAATGAATCCATCCTACCTTAGGTTAAACTGCAAGTGCAGTTGCATCAAAGTAATTCATAAGAGAGTGAATTAATTGTGGTATATGCATTCTGTTCATAATGAAGGACACCTTAAGAATGAAGTAGTACTTGTGTTACCAAATGCAGGTTTGAAAGCTGAGATCTAGAACAGCTTCCTGAAAAATCTGTTGGAAGCTGGTTGGTTGTGTAGTGCTTACTTTTCTTGTTCTTACCGGCCAGAGACATTAGGAAAAGACTACTAGATGAAGAATTGGACAACATAGTTTTCCTTCTCAAATACCATGTGGAAAGCTAAAAATACATTGTATTTTCCCATTCCTCTTTCTTATAGTCAGTTTAATTTCCATAGGAATGTTAAGCAGTGATCATAGGAACTAACGAGTCAATTTCTCCTAATTAAACACTCAAACTGGAAAACTTGAGTAAAAGGTATTTGGTATGTTTACACCTGCAAATCTCGCACTCAACTGTTAGAGCATTGTTACGTTTTTAGACCCACGAGCAAAAGCTGTGATACATAACCTTGTAGATCTGCGCTTTGCGTGTGTTGCTGGTATGTTTACACCTGCAAATCTCGCACTCAACTGTTAGAGCATTGTTACGTTTTTAGACCCAAGAGCAAAAGCTGTGATACGCAAGGCACAGATCTACAAGGTTATGTGTGTTGCAAGCGGGACGCGGGAGTTCCACGCAGCGAGGAGCATCCCAAGGTGGGCGGCAGCGGCAGCGTGGGCAGGCTGGGGCAGGCAGTTCTCCCACCGCACGCTTGAGGGCTCTGAAGACTGCGAGGAATGACGCAGAAGCGATTGCAGTTAAAAGATGTATTTTCACTAAATGGGTGTATTGTACCTGCATGGGGTTTAATGCTTGCTGGGCCATTTGGCTATTTGCCATAATTGGCTTTCCATTCCCTTGATTGGAATCATAGATAAAAATTTGCTAATCCACTTTCTTTGCTGAAAGTATTAGAAAAGTAATCCATCTTTCAAAAATGCTCGAACAAAATCATGTGGTATAAAGAATACTTTATGGAATAATGAGATTAATGAGAACTGTAAGGCGCACACGATTTAAAACATTTTTCTATGGTTTTAAGGGAGAAAACGCAATCTGGACACTATAAAGCCGTAATTACTTCCTTTTTTTATGCACTGCCTTTTAAATGTGCATTACCTGTTACACTTTTGTCCACACGATAAAATGTAAGTATATACTTAGGAATAAGGAACGGCTGTTTATTTGTATTATGTTGGAAAATACCTGATTCAAAGTTCTTGGCTGTGTTCTTTTCCCCCTCTCTCCTCTTCTGCCCACAGGGCATCAGAGCACGCATTTTGGAAACCCTTGTAATGCTTATTCTTCTTGCACTGCTTATCCTTGGAATCGTATGGGTGGCTTCAGCACTCATAGACAACGATGCTGCCAGTATGGAGTCTTTGTATGGTATGGAATTAAAAACCCCACTACCTAGTTTCCTTTTAATTATGGAAATGGATGTTTTTAATTAAATAATGTTTCTAATAAATGGCATGAGTATTGCACAGATTGTGAAGAAGCTGTATTAGTTTAGTCAACACCTTTTTTTTCTCTTAAATCTGTTTTTGGCATGCTGAGAAATTATATGCTCGTGTGGACATGAGGAGGTATGTTAAAAACAAGTGACCCAGATGAGAGCTTGAAAACTATCATCAGCTTTAAAATACTTGGCAGTCTAGTTGTCTGCAGGATTTTACACCGACTAATTCTTACTTTATACTTGAAAATACAATAGTTCAATCCTGAATGCTGAAGGAAAGATGTTAATTCAGTTGTGTTTGTAACAGAAGTAGCTTATTACAAATAAGCTTAATACTATCTTTGCAGACCTCTGGGAATTCTACCTCCCATATTTGTATTCCTGTATATCACTGATGGGATGCTTGTTACTTCTGTGTAAGTATTTTCCTGATTATTCCAAAAGATGAGTGCTTTTATTTTTTTTTAAAGATAAAGGAAGCTGGTTGGTTTGATTGTGGAAGTTGAGTGTGAAAATGTGGGGGGATGTGTGTGCTTTTTTTAAGTTTTATGTTTTTTTTTTTAAATGATGTTTAAATTTAGATGTAAACTTGTTAGGTTTGGGTTCTGAAGTTTGTGGACAAATGTTACCTTGTACTTTAAGTCTTTGAAGAACTTCACACCTCACCCAAAATAATTTCATTTTTTCACTTTTTAGAGCAGGTATTTGAAAAATAGGGACTCCATTCTGCAACAAAAAGCACAGTTCTAAAATGAAATGCCTGCAGGAGCTCAGTAGTACGGAGAGTGTGTTATTTTGAACACTTAGTTTGTCCTGTATTCAGTAAATGATCTTTCTCTTTTTTTTTTTAATTGAAAATCTTCCTGTATAGACAGAAGTGGGAACAGAGTGCAGTTAGCTTTCACAATCACAACACTGGCATCTGGCCAGTCCGGAGGTCAGCTACATGATTGCATGTAAAACAAATGGAGTAGGAAACCCCAACCTTAGTCCAACTGACCCTAGCCAGAATTCAGGCATCCATGTTTAGAGGAATAAGGGAGATGATGGAAGGCTCCAAATCCCACTTATAACTTCAGTCCTGCTTCGCCACCCCCAGTAATTTCTAGAAATGTGCCAAGAGGGAACAGAGTATCTCCCTGTCTAGATTATCCTGGTTTCACCTGCTCTCCAGGCTTTGGAGGTTTACAGCTAGTGTTTAGAGGGCTGAAGGGGTGAGGAATGGTAGTTTGAAACTTCCTTAAAACTAAGCCGATCTCTCTCTGAATGGTGTTGCTCACAGAGAACTCGTAGAGCTACCTTAGGTTCTCGGTATGTGGAGATTCTTAAGCCCACTTTAATAGAGGGAGGAAGTGTTAAAAAACCCCAAACCCAAAAACCAAAACACAAGCCAACCAGTGGTTCTGAAAGTCTCTCATAGGCAGTTCCGGAGCGCGGTTCACAACAGCTGCTGAATGTTTTAATGGGGAAGTTGGTTTACAAACTTTCTACATCTCGCAGTTTGTTTCAGCAGAGCTGAAAACACGGTGTGTTCTGGGGCTGTCGTAAACCAGGTCACCGAAAGGATTGGAATCAAAGGCCTGGTTTTGGAAGAGTTACTTATAATTTTTAGAAGCAAATCACTGAAGTTATTTAAAGCCCTCCAAGCTGTTGGAAGGGCAGCATACAGCGGTGGGAGAGAGGTAGCTTCATCTGGTGTTCAGCTGGCTCAGTTGCCGAAGCAGTGTTTGAGTTATTGCAGTGGTGATTCGGGGCATCACTTCCTTTCTCTTTTCTCCTTTTCCTGCAGGCTTCCTCTGTAGTAAGGGAAGACTGACTTAAGTTAGCCTTTTTGATTACTCTTGTATTTTTTTCTGTAATACATAGCAGTCATAGTGAAACACTAGTTCGTAGAAATATTTGTCATCCTCACTGTCAAATCTACTATGCTTCTCCTTTCTTGACGACTTTTATTATTATAATGGAAACTGTAACTGTATAACCTCATCCATGCTGTTACAAATTCCTTCCATCTGCTTCCATCTCCTACACACTTCAGTATTTGAAGGCCGTTTTCCCTAAACTATTGGTATTTACTAATAATTTTCTATTATCATAGTTTTGAGCCTTTCTCCCAGCAAACATATATGCACCATACCTGGGAGCCATCACGGGCTAAGATCAAGAAAGTCTGATTGTTATTTCATGGGAAAGTAACTTAAAATCCGGTAGCTGAGCCTACTGTCAGCTGAAGTTCCAGTACAATGTTCAGCACAAAGCAGCCTCATGGTCTCTTGACCTCACAGCTACACCAGTCCTGATAGATGAAATGTTCTTGAGGTGTTCTCCAGTGCTGTGCCCAGCTAGTGTCCTTCCTTCCATGGTACTGTGGTTTGCAGAAGGTGGTTGTGTACGTATTGCCTCATGGTAATGGTTCCTGGACTGCAGAAACTCCAAAACTGCACCTGGGAATTGTTTGGGAAAGTGCGAAGTGGCCCAGGGCAAGTCATGCCAGCGATAGTTCTAGCAATTTACTGGTGTAGACAATCAAGTCTTAACACCCAGGAATGTATCCTGGCACTGCCGAATTTGCTAGTGTAGACATAGCCTCTGGTGCCACGTGCTTTGAATAAATAATTGCTTGAGCAAGTTTAACATATCTGATTGTATGATGTTCCTTGTTAACAAAAAATTCAGTTATGCTCTTGGAAAGTCGCTTGTCTTGTTTGAAATTCATATGATAGCAGTGTGTTAAAGTTCATATTGACAGTTTGAAACTTGCTGTTTTCACTTGAACATCCAAATAAAAGTTGTCTTTGACTTACTGTTTTGCATAAATCACTGTTTTGCATAACCTCTCTTCCTCTGTAGTATGCACACCAGTGGGGCTTTCACGGATGTTTACAGTAATGGGTCAGTTGCTGGTGAAGCCAACAGTAAGTGTTGCACAAATCTGTCCTCACCTGTTATCTGTCAGATGGTAGAATGGCATTAGGGCACTTTCTTTTAGAATGCTTGCACTTCCACGTAATTCTGTCTTCAGTTTGTCAGTGTTTTTATAGTCAGTATTTATGTACTTGTTTAAAATTTTTCATTTACCAAAAAAGCCTGGTTTCTTCCACAGAATGTGGTTTGTTTTTAAACAGTATAGACTTCCTCTGATGTTTTTAGTTTTATGTAACTGCTACTAGCATTAACTTCTAATATTTATTGCAAGTATTGTCTGCTATGTCTGTTTTCCAAATGCCTGAAAAGTGTGGTCTTGTTCCGAGTTCAGGAGCAAAGCATACAAGGCTGAACTAAGGCTGGATGACAAGAAGGGTACCTGGGGGTACACTTAGATGGGTGAAACATAGGTGGTTGGCATCTGTACAAACTTCTTACACATAGCTACTCTACCTACTGTTTTTCAACTGAATGATGTGAGGGAGGAGAGGAGTTCGTACCATGTGCAAGTGCTCCAGTAACTTTGCTGTCACATTTCCTAGTTTGTATTTACTAAAATTTGGATGCACTCAGGTTTTGTATTTCTTATTAGTCAGTTCAACACTGCAAATACAAAGAAAACAGATAGTGTTTTGCTATCTAAACTTCAAACTCAAAGCACCTGACAGTAAGCTTCAGACTTCATTTATTTGGGTTTAGCTTCCATTAGCTATTTGTATTTGTTTGAAACATTGGCTTTTTACAAAAGTCACTTTCTAATACACTTTTTTCCAAAATCTGAAGTAATTTTTGCTTAAATAAAATTGAGTGTGAAGGTTGGTTGGTTGTTATTTTTTTCCCTAGGAGTGATTTGAATGATGTGAATGTAGGTCAGATATACTTTCATAGAATCGTCACAGAATCACAGAATAGTTTGGGTTGGAAGGGACCTTAAAGACCATCTAGTCCCAACCCCTCTAACATGGGCAGGGACACCTTCCACTAGACCAGGTTGCTCAAAGCCACATCCAGCCTGGCCTTGAACACTTCCAGGGATGGGTCATCCGCAGCTTCTCTGGGCAACCTGTTCCAGTGCCTCACCACCCTCTCTGGGAAGAACTTCTTCCTGATATCTAATCTAAATCTCCCCACTTTCAATTTAAACCCATTACCCCTTGTTCTGTCACTACAGGCCCTTGTAAAAAGTCCCTTCCCAGCTTTCTTGTAGCCCCCTTCAGGTACTGTCCCTTCCCCTATTTCCCAAGTCTCTTTTAGACTGAAACTGAATGCAAGAGCTTTAACCTGAAATGAAAGCTTTACAGATAATTTGCTTGAAGAAGTAGATCTGTAACAGAATAGAATAAACTTTTGTAGAGTTCTTATTTGTATTAGTATTGTGAAGTTCTAGACTATATATTTAAAATATAGGTTACTAGAGCAAAACATACCTGACTAAGTAAGTGCAGTCAGGTAAAAAAGTGATTTTTTTTTTCCCCATTCTCAGTCAGTTCATGTTTCTGTTTCCAAATACAGATCCTTGAAGACCTAGATGAGCAGATGTATATCATCACTTTAGAGGAAGAAGCAATTCAGAGGAGGCTTAATGGTATGCTTGTTCTGATACTGCTTCAAATGCAGTGTTTAGTGGTTCTGGTCACGAGTATTGATCACACTGTTACATAGCCTCTTCTCTCAAAATACAAAATTTCAACATCTTAGTATGTGACAGGCTTACATTTTATTACTTACCTTGTTCATGATTGGCTGTTGTGTGTTTAGTTTGCTTTGTTTTTGTTTTTAAGATGTTCATCAGCTCTATGTGAATATTCTGAGACTGAAGAAGCAAACTGAGTAGTTGACCAGACCCACCACCCTTACTGCAAAATATTTTTGACTAGTAGATGACTGTATTTTAGCCTTGTCTGAACAACAATGAACTTAGATTAGCAAGAGGCTCAACTTCCTGCATTACAAGTTTTGGGTTTTATTGGGAGAATTTTTTTCAGTTCATAATTATTTAGAATCTTTGGTAATTCATTAAATGTCAGAGCAGTCCTTTGTATTCTAGGAGCTATGTGGTGAATATAATAATTTTAATGAATCTATTAATGAATAATTACAATGATTAATTCTACAAATGTTTTAGACTATTTAGTGTTGCAGTTATGCACTTCTTTAAGGTGTTTCTGTTTTCAGTATTTCAAAAGCAGTATGAAGCTTTGGCTTTTAAGAGAGAGTATTGGAGCACCGCAGGCACCAATTAAAGAAAATATATCAATTTCATAAACCTGGAAATCATGTTTTGCAAAATCTCTTCTGAATTGCTTTTAACTGCATGGATAAGCCATCCATCCACAACTTCTACAATTGCTTCAGATTGGAAATCCAAGAAAATACTCATGTCATGACACATCCATTGTTGTGTTGTCTTATGACTTGTTTTAGCCTCAGTTTTCTTCATTTCCTGCCTTACTCTTCAGTCTTGTCATATATGTCAATCTTCTTTCAAGTCTCAGAAAAATCTGTTCAAGTTGCTTGGTCAGGAAAAGTACCTTTGATAACAGTAGAACATGGTGATTGTCTTTATTCCCGTGTTTAAAATCTGTGGAAGAGTAGTGACTTCTGTGCTAAAATCAGCCATGGTTTCAGTAAAAGTAATGTTCACCTTTGCTGTTTTGGAAGCTTAGGTTTTTATGCTGACATGTGCATATATATATATATTTATATATATTTGCATACTCATGCAGACATGCAGAAAGGTGCGTGCAGCGAGTGTCTTTGAAGCTGTGATGGGGTAATTATCATTGTTCTGAGTGCTTGATGTTAGCTAGCAACTGTAAAATATTTGTTTCTGAATATTTTATGTTGTCATGGTGATTGTGCTTATGTACAAGAAAAGCGATACAGAAACACAACCCAGTTGTTACTCAGGTACCTATTGGAACTACTGCGGAGTGGTTTCTGCTATCCAAGTGGAGAACGTGGTTGCTTAGATTGTCTGCTGGTTTCCTAAGCAGAGGTCTCTGCGACAGGTGTTTACGTTGCAATTTAGGAATACTACTTGTGAGGTGGGCCTAGTCTGTTGGTAGGCATCTATGAATTGGATCTGGATTTAGGATGTGTGGAGGTGGCTCCCCCAGCCTTTAGCTGAAAGGCTGGATTCTCTTGCAATGAATGGGTTAGTATGCAGCGTAAAGTGGAACGGCAACCCGCTCGTGTTCCACAGAGCTCTCACCAGCCTACTCGTTGAGAGGTGAAAGATGTGGGGCTTAAATGCCCTCTGACATGAGAGGGAACTGAATTCTGTTTTGCGTGCTGAGGGAATGGTATTGACACTACGGTCTGAAGGAATGCTTGGAAACCGGTTTGGTGTACAGAGAAAATTGACTTAAGCTGAGAAGTAAATAAAAATGGGAGCTTGGATATAGCATGTAGGTAGAGGGCAATGTGTCACAGGTATGAGAAGATGCTCTGCAGCACTTCTGTGTGTAACTATTTAAGTAATTTTAAGTATGGTTCTCATTTATGTTGCAAGCATGGGATGTTTCATCTTCCCTGCCAAAACTCTTTCTAATACCTACAAGTTATGCCAGAAAAAGAGACACCATTTTTGCCAGACCTATGAAAACTCATGCATAATCGTGTTTATTGCATCTTGAAAAAACTTGTACAAATGGAGTTGTAGTGCTGATTACATCAACAAATGTCGTGCTGTGATGTTAGAGGCCATCATCTCTAACAACACACAGCCTGTGTAAGTATTTACGTTGCTGTATCGGAGCAGGTACGTTAGGCTACGTGCTCCCGTGCCGTGGCCGTTGCAACTCTTCCACAGTTGTGGTAGTGGAAATGTGTGCTTCAGTAACCTTGCTGGATGATTTTGCAGTCAAGTGTTCTGAAATACATACTCCGTTTATATGTATAACCAAAGAGTTGAATTTTTATTAAGGCTGAAGAGGAGCAGAGCACAGTCACAAGCTATACTTGATGATTGGCGATGCTGATTATTTTTTAAAATTTTATTTCTTTTTTTTCTTGGTAAGATAACTGCTACCACAGTCCTGACACTGCTTTGCCCTGTCCTGATTAATACATCCTCAGAGAATGCCTGTACACAGGAAGGCTGTAGCATGAATCACTGTTCCCACTGTATAGGGTGGGTAAAGCCTCTGTTTTCAGGAGGACAAACATTTAGCTGTGTGAGCTGGTGCCCTTCTTGATTTGTATAGATGCAATGATCGTGGCAGTGATGCAGTTGATTGATAGGTTAATTTTCAAATATGAAGATCTTTACATAATACTCTAAAACTTCTTTTTTTGTGGAAACAAATTTTCTTCATTCTCAGATGTCTACAGTGTGTAACTGAAAATCAGAGGAGGAGGGAGGGGAAAGTTTGATCCTGTTATCTACCCTAGTATTTTTATCTATTGAAGAGATACTGGGCTTTGGGAAAATGTTTGTTTCCAGTGTATTATATTTCAGTACCCACATCACTCCTACAGTTGAAGAATAAAGCTGGGACTTTTTTATATTAAAAGAAAAAAGTTGCCTTCAGCTATTAGTTTTCCTGAATCCAAAGAGACGGGTGGGGTAGGATCAAAAATACTTACGTGATCAAAGTTATTGGCTCTGAAGGTATCCTTACCTATGTAAGAAAGATGAAAGGTGTTGTTTTTATTGCACGCTAGTAACAGTGTAATTTTGAACTAATTGGTGTTGAACTGCCAATCACCTAGGGGGAATGCAAATAGATACTCTTACAATTTCCTTTGAGGTACTGAAATCTTATGTCGGGGCTGGAAGAAAAACAGAATAATACCGTTAAATTGACCTTAAATGAGCTGCTTTGTGGCTTTCTTGGAGAATCCCTTCTAACTTTTCATTGCTAGTCCAAACAAGCCTTGTCTACCAATTTGATTTATTGGCTAGACAGCGCTGACATTGAACTTTGTGCGTGTTTGAAATAAAGCTAATGTTATAGAGCTTTTAAGAATTTTAGCTGCATCCTTTTCAAATACTCTTTTGACTGATCTGAAACTTTGCCTTCCCCTCTTGTAAAATATCCTTTTGTATAGCAACCTGTTGTTTGCTACTATTTTTAAGGAGGAATTATAAGAGCACTTCGACATGATTCAGAATGTCTTCTGGAGTGTCTCTAAGGGACCTAATGTGATCATGCTGGCTTTGTTGGAAAGGCTCCCATGAAAATCAGTGTTTTGAGCTCTGGATTTTTATACTGAGTGGAGGAAACAACATATATCTTGAATAAAGCTTTTCCTCAGGGACCCCTAAATCAGTTGTGGAAAAGAAAATGTCAGATGCTATTCTTTTTCAACTGCTTCCATTAAAGTTCTTGAGACTTTTTCCACTGAACTCTATAGCTATCCTTTTTCTCAACTCCTACTAATTACTCATTCCATAAAACAGATGTGTTACTTTTTTTCAGAGGGAATGCATCAGTACAAAAGCTTTATTTTTTTTACTGAAAATGAGATTAAAAAAGAACAACCCAAATTTTTATACCCCCCCAAATTACAATTACTTACTTAAAAACCACTGCGAAATTAAGCTGACATTCATTATGCAGGTACTTAAGTGAGTAGAAGTTGCTACAAGAAGACCATTTGTAGGTCTTACTGGTTAGTCCTGGGATTTGAGATATTTATGTTTGAAGCCCTGTAAATATTACCATATACACATCATGTCATTGGTATCAAAGACAAATATTTAGGTGTTGCACAGAAGCTGTGTTATATACAGGAATGTGTGTGAAAGGCACATGCAATTAAACACTTAAAAATTAATTTTTGAAACAGTTGGTTGCCTCATTGACTTGTTCAATGGAGTCAAATTACCAGTATTAATAATCTGAAAATAAAAAGAGTAAAAGTTTTAAAAAAAAAAAGTCTAAGAAATACTCTTGTATAACTTGGTTTTCAGGTAGGACCTCACTGTGTTGCTGGAATATGGAGAATGTGGGGGCTGGATGGGATGAGAAATTTACCTTTCATCTTGTATTGAGGTTGGTGGATGGATGAGCAGACTACAGCAAATAAGGAAATAATGAGACTGGACTGTAGTGATAGTGTGCCAGCAACCTAAGTGCTATTTAGTTTTTGTAGGCAAATAATCAAGATACAAGATAAAAGCCTGGACAAGACTGCAGTTTAAAGCCACAAGAGTTAATGTGACGTTTCCTAAATCTGAATTGTCACTGTGTCTTATGGTATTATACTTAGTCTCATCTAAAAAAAATGTTGCATCTGCTTTAAAAGGTGTATCTTCCACGGTGGAATACCAGACAGTGGAGTTGGAACGGGAGCTTGAAAAAGTGAAGAGCAAGAAAACAAATCTAGGTAACTTTTTTTTCTACTGTCCTTGGCTGTTTCATGTGGATTGCAGTTTAATAAATCACCTAAAGATGCCGTGTTTAGCTTGTAGCAGTCACTTGATTAATTCCAGTTTGTTCTTAACCAAATCTGTCATAGTTTATAGAATCACAGAATGGTTTGGGTTGGAAGGGACCTTAAAGACCATTCAGTTCCAACCCCCCTGCCATGGGCAGGGACACCTTGCACTAGACCAGGTTGCCCCAAGCCTCGTCCAGCCTGGCCTTGAACACTTCCAGGGATGGGGCATCCACAGCTTCTCTGGGCAGCCTGTTCCAGTGCCTCAGCACTCTCACGCTGAAGAACTTCCTGATATCAAATCTAATTTGTTCTTAAAAATACATCACATGGGATCATTGTGTTCCTCTAAAACAAATTTAAGTAGGGAGTCTGGATCTTGCGTTTAACATAGTTTTAGAGGAAGTGTAACACTCCTGACTTAGGAGCTCAACAGCACTGTTTTTTTCACATATGATATGCTTATGATTATTTGGGATAATCTAATACATCACTTTTCTCTGTTTTTCAATTACTTCTATAGTATTCAAATTTTGGTTAAGAACAGTAAAATAATTCTTAGGTTTGTGTTTTTTAAAACTTAAAAGCGTTACTTTTGGTAATGGCAGCCACCCAACAGGAATCTCCTTACTCAAAGACTTGCAGGATTTATCATTTATCAGTGTGTTATGTGCAAAACTAAGACTGTGGTAAGCAAAGGTTGTTGGGTTTTCTTTTTAGACATACTAGTTATGTCCAGTCCAGTGAGTTACTCTTGTCTTTCTTATGTTACAAGAGGAAAATACTGTTTAAATACTTGAAATTCCCTTCTGTGCCTTTAGGTTGTACTAAAAGATACATGTCAACAGCATATTTTTAAATTCAGTATTGATTAAACTTTGTGGAACTGCTGTGTGCCGGGAGGGGGGAGGGAAGTTATGGTGAAACATGCCTGTAAACAAGAAAAAAAAAATCTGTGTCTCTGCCTCCACAGCCTTTCTCTAAAGAAGCTTCATGTCTTTGGCATTGCTCTGTACAGCTCTTCAGAGTGGATATTTTTATGAACTGGCTGGTATTGGTTCAAGACAAGATGACTCTAGTGACCTATGGTTACAACCAGAGTTTATAGATATCAATGACTTTTACTTGTTGTATTTGGTTTTAAGTTCCTGTTGTTCTCTTCTGAACAGAACGGCGGAAAAAAGCTTCTGCTTGGGAAAGGAATTTGGTCTATCCAGCTGTCATGATATTGCTACTGATTGAGACAGTAAGAGTTTGTCTTTTTTATTTTTCCCCAGCAAAAATAAGAATAATTCTTTGGTCATTTGGGGGAAAAGTTTTAGAACTTGAGTGATATGTCTTTAAGCAACAAACTTTATATTCTTTCATTTTAAAAAGAACTTAACTTTATGAAATCTGGTGAGGGTAGATGTATACATTTAAAAAATGTGGAATACTTTTAAATAACAAGACTGTTTCCATTTCTTTGCAGTCCATCTCAGTCCTCCTAGTTGCTCTCAACATTCTTTACCTGCTGGTTGATGAGACCGCAATGCCAAAGGGCTCAGGGGTAAAGTAAACTTCTGTTACGATTTTTATAACTTACACTCAATTTAAGAAACTATGTTAAAGTCTGAAAAATCTGTCTTTTGTGTTCCTCTTAGAAAACACAACATTTTGTCCTCCTTTATGATAAAAATACTTGAAGAAAGTAAGGAACAGCAAATTGAGTAGCTGTGTCTGTTTTATTGACTTGGGAATGCTTTCCCAGCATGGAGCTGTATCTGAGCTTGCAGAGGGCTAAATGATGTTCATAGAATCATAGAATGGTTAGGGTTGGAAGGGACCTTAAAGATCATCTAGTTCCAACCCCCCTGCCATGGGCAGGGACACCTTGCACTAGACCAGGTTGCTCAAAGCCACATCCAGCCTGGCCTTGAAGACATCCAGGGATGGGGCATCCACAACATCTCTGGGCCACCTGTTCCAGTGCCTCACCACCCTCTCTGGGAAGAATTTCTTCCTGACATCTAATCTAAACCTCCCTGTTTTCAATTTGTACCCATTCCCCCTTGTCCTATCACTACAGGCCCTTGTAAAAAGTCCTCTCCCAGTACCCTTGTAGGCCCCCCTCAGATACTGGAAAGCTGCAATGAGGTCTCCTCGGAGCCTCCTCTTCTCCAGGCTGACCAAGCCCAGTTCTCGCAGCCTTTCGTCATAGCAGAGGTGCTCCAGCCCTCTGAGCATCTTCGTGGCCCTCCTCTGGACTCTCAAATGATGGCCACTCTGCCTCTGGGATTTGGAACAACTAGAACTGTCGTCTTTTGAGGCCACTTACTTTCGTTTCCAAAGTCATGGGGTGTGTGTAAAATGCAGTGTTGTGGGTAGATGCCACGTGCAAAAGATGTGAATCGTTGCACCTTCTGCCTTAGTAATCCGTGGCACTCAAGTGACAAAGCTGTCTGCTGTGGTCGCGTAGGGTGGGGGGAGCATTGCAGGCTAGAACATCAGAATGCCCCTTCTGTACTGAACTGAGAAAAGGCTGTATTGCATGTAAGATAGTAGGTTTTTTTTCATCCTGGTGGAAGTTAACTTTATGAACATTTGTGTGTATCTTATAAAATTACACAAAGTATTTTTCTCCTTGTAGGGACCTGGAATAGGAAATGCCTCCCTATCCACCTTCGGTTTTGTGGGAGCAGCGCTTGAAATCATTTTGATTTTGTATCCTTTCTGTAAGAATTCTGTCTGTTAACAAGTATTCTGTCTAGTTTTCTGGGACACTGGTAATTTACTAAGACACTTGCCTGGAAAGAAGAAAGATAGGTCAGCCATTCTCAAGCACCTCAAGTATTTTTGTTTGTGGTGGGTTTTTTTCCTTTGGTTCTTAAGACTTTTAGGACAATTCTAAGAACTTGAGTGGAACTTGCATTCCTTGGAGGTTCCTTTTTCCTTGATTCTCACAGCTATCTTATGGTATCCTCTGTCGTCGGCTTCTACAGTCTGCGTTTTTTTGAAAACTTCACTCCCAGGAAGGATGACACAACTATGACAAAGGTAAGGTAAAGTCTGGGGTGGTGACGGCCCCCTCCTCTCTGTCTTGCCACCCAAGGCAAACTGACTCTCTTAGTAATTGCCCTGAATGGCTCATTTGCAGTGATCAGTATTTGTTTGTAAGCTTGGTAAACACAAACTGGAAGATTTTCAAAATGCTGAATGAGTGGGAAAAAGGATGTGCTCTGTTTAGTTTGGATGGCATCCATTCACTTGTAAAAAGCCGGGAATAGCAGAGCTTGTTAACTAGCTATAGAAAAGCTAGTGAAAGAACTTTTTTCAAAGGAAACGTATTGCTAATGAGTAACTTTGATTGTGCTAACTGTACTTCAGGGAGCTTGTTTGAAATCTGAAGAACCTGGTTGCCAGAAGTAATACAGATGAAGTAATTCAAATTTGAATAATTAAACTAAGACTGAGGAGGTCTATTCAGCAATGTTTTGCATTCTGAGGCTAATTTGACTTTCCACCATTGAGCCCTGGCTTCAGAATAAGAGATGCTGTTACCTAAAGTGGAGCAACATGCTTGGGGTTTTGGCAAAATATTCCCACTGCTGGCCAGGGGAGGTGATCAGTAACCAAGGATCAGATGTTGAATTTAATTATATTTTTAATGTGTTTCATTGTTTGTTGTTTGGTGGGGTTATTTAAGTAATGGTTAAAGACATTTTTACCATAAATTTTTGGAAGTGAGAAAGTAGGTAAACACACAGAATGGTTATGGTAGATAGGTAGTAGGGAGTTGGAATGTTCGTTTTCTTGTTTGTTTACAGTAAAGCAGGAATAGGGTAGAAATAAATAGCAAATACATAAATATCTACGTTCCTTTAGGAACTTTTCTGATTTTTTTTTTCTTTTGAATTCTGATAGCATTAGAGCTGAAGAAAGTGATCCCTTGTGAGAGAAAGTTTCAATTACTTTTTACAAAGGCCTCACAAAAACTAGAGTAAAATCTAACAGCTGTGAATTTTTTCGTACTATTTGAAGTAGTCAACAGGGACTCAATTGAAAGGAAGGTCTTTGTAATTTTTTAAATAATGCTAATCCTGCAAGCAGTTACATACAAAGCTTAAGCTGATATATCAGTCGTCTATTCTAAGCCCCTGGAATGGTTCTTTTATAAAAGTTTGCAGGAATTAAGTAAACAGTTGACGCTTTGCAACATGGTAGTTGTGAATTATTTTGAATCTAATCATAGGCAACACTTTGAATAAAAGTAAATGATTACATATTTGATTTTTTTTTTTAAACTCTTCTCTTGAGTGATCTTCATCCTGTGTAACACCATATGGAGAAGTGTGACAGAAGTAATCAACACTACCACTATGTTGTTGTAAATTGCTTTAGGTTCAGCCTGAAGAGTTAACTTTCAGGAGTTCTTTTTCATTTTGACCACCATTTTTTTTACCCTTCAAGAATACCATTTATAATTTAAATGCTGATTGTTGTTTCCAAACAGATCATTGGAAACTGTGTCTCAATCTTGGTGCTGAGCTCTGCTTTGCCAGTGATGTCAAGGACACTGGGTGAGTGAAATGGAAGTATAAAACATGGTAATAAAGGATGTTTGAGTTAAAAAAAAAACACAACACAAACGAAAACCAAACGAATAAACAAAAGAAGAAACAGTCTGTAGCTGTACCCTTCATAGCATGTATTTAATTTGCCATCACTTTAAAGAGAAGAAAGAACGTTTATGTGTGGCCTTATTTTCTACACTAACCTGAGCTGTTGGACATACACTCTACATACATGAACTGCAGAATATAGATTCTAAAAAAAGATGCTAAGCATCTTCTGGAGAACATACTCTTTTAAAAAGGTAGGTCAGATTAAGTGTCTTAAAACTGGAGATGTTGAGGATAGATATGGAGACTGGTTGTTCAGGGCAATATAAAATAGTTTCATGTTCACTGAAATTACAGTAGTCAGTTTTGAGGAAAAATATATTTGGGGATTTCAGGTATAAAATTTGGATAACGTTGAGTACAGAGTTCTTTAAAAACAATTAATGGATCTTCTTTTTTTTTTTTTAATTGGCAATGATACCAGGCTACTTTAATTTTCTCTAGAGTAATCTGCTTGCATTCTTTGTTACTTTGGTTTTCAAATATGAGAATTTGGAGTTCAGCATAGTAGGACTGAAAGTTCTGATTTTCTTGTTAAGAACTAGCAGTAGCATTTGAAGTGGGAAAACTATTTTAACCAGTTAAAAAGACAAGATGTGTTGTATCTTCACTTTTTTTAATTAGAATCCTAGAATGATTTGGATTGGAAAGGACCTTAAAGACCATCTAGTTCCAACCTTCCTGCCATGGGCAGAGACACCTTCCACTAGACCAGGTTGCTCAAAGCCTCATCCCGCCTGGCCTTGAACACTTCCAGGGATGGGGCATCCACAGCTTCTCTGGGCAACCTGTGCCAGTGCCTCCCCACCCTCTCCGGGAAGAACTTCTTCCTGATATCTAATCTAAACCTCCCCACGTTCAATTTAAACCCGTTACCCCTTGTCCTGGCACTACAGGCCCTTGTAGAAAGTCCCCTCCCAGCTTCCTTGTAGCCCTTCCAGGTACTGGAAGGCTGCAGTAAGGTCTCCCTGGAGCCTTCTCTTCTCCAGCCTGAAGACTGAGTAATCTTCAACTTGAATTCTCACAGTTAGATTGAAAAGCTACTCATTACATGTTTAAGTAGTGTAGAATGCTTGCAGCTAATGTGAATTTGACTGGGAACATTAAACAGAACAAACCAAAAATCTTCACCTCGGCTTTACGAGTCTTAAGTACAAGTTCAGGAGTTTAAGCTCTGCCCCACAGACCTGTAATGTATACCCAGTAGCTCTGCAGCTGATGTTCTTTTCAGTCAGAATACTGTCAAATCAAGAGTAGTTAATATTTTCCCTTAAACTATGCTGTATATTTTCGTGCTGTGTAGATCTAGAGGTATTGACTCTTACTAGATTTACTGGATCATTTCAATAACAACAACAAACTATAATGCATTTTGGAGGGTTGAATCTTAAAATAGACATTCTAGAGCTTATGTTTTAAAAATATGTAGTAAAATTTCACAAAAATGCAGAAGAATAAGTCAAGTATTTAAAGTACTGCAGCTTTAAAATATACCCAGTACGATAAAGATCTAAGAAGTTGAAGCAGTTCTTGCACTTAGAACAAGATGTTATGTTGAAAAATTAATTGTTTAAAATAGTGGACACAATACTAATTAAAATTCTAAGTTACTGCATGCATCCTTTGTTTTAAAAAAATAAAAATCATTGTTTGAGATTATCAGTTGATAATAAACGGATTTTGTGGAAGTAAGTATACATGCTGGGTGCATTGTTGTCTCATAGGAAACAGATTAATGGTAAAACTCCGGAGAGGGGGAAAAAAAAGACTAACAAATGAAATTCCTGAATAGTTTGCCATAGAGATAAATAAAAGAAGAAAAAAGATGGAACGGTTAACACGCAGCCAACAAATGCGCAGCCACAGCTGTCCAAACAGGATTAATAGAGTGTACAGTGAGTCATGTGGTGCTTTGCAAAAATATCAACATGTGTTGCGCTGCGTGCTACCGCCCTGTGGCACTGAATAGATGCACAGAAATAAATATGTTAAGCAGGTTCATAGTCTTTTCACTTTATTAAAAATGCGAGTTTCTAGACTATACAGAAGACACTAGGCTTTATCATTATGGGAAAGGTAAAAAAGCAGAAGTTATCTAATATACATAGTGACCCTTTTCAAATTTTAAGAATGGAGATATTTGTTGTGTTTCATAGTATTCTAATTAAATAGGTGGTGGGTGTCTCTAAGGTGTCATTCCTTCAGAACTCCAGGCGAAGTGTTTACTAAAGTAAGTTATTTTACTAAAAAGTTAACTCATCTCTCCCAGAACTTTTCAGCCTTTTCATAGTCCTTCTTAAAAAAAGCTCCCCACCAGCACCATATTGCTACCACTGTGAAACAAATTGGGAACAGAGCACTAAATAGCCAGGGATATAGAAACAAGGAATTGCAAACAACATTTAATTTTATAATATATTCCTAGGATTCTTCTTTTGATTATTATGGTTAAGTAAATTGAAAACTTACTTGTATGTACAATCTAAAAGCAGTCTGTCTTTTTTTTACCTTAAAATATTAATTTGTTAAACTCCTTGACAACTTTAGTGGATATATATTTTTCCGCTAGAGGTGTAGCTTTCTATTCAGACTGAGTAGTCTGTCAAACTGCAATCCTGAATTTTTTTTCTGTGGGCTGAGTAGACACTTCTGTCAAAGTCAGCAAAAGCTTTACAACCCTTTTCTCCCATGGACTTACAAAATGATATTGTGTCAGATTTCTCTTTTTCTGATGAGCAGTGGCTTTATTTGTAAGAGGAAAACGAATGTAACTTGTGGAGAACATTTTCCCACCCGCTCTACAGAAGCATCAGGCTTCATTTTTGTTTGTCCTCATCCCGCTTGCTTTATTGCTCTCTCTTCTGAACCCCTTTGTGCCAAGGAGTATTTTGCTTTTCCAGAGAACTCGTTACTCAGTGCTCTACCTGGTTTCTTTCTTTTCCTTTAAAGCTCTGGAAGTCTGTAGGTTCAAACTCTACTTTCCCAGTGTTCTTGTAGCTCTGGAGACTGACTAAAACACACTCTGTTTCTTTGAAAATGTTCTTACGGTCACTGGCTTCAGTTGTGAGAGCAACTCTGTGTTTATTATCCTTCCTCTGTTTACAGTTTGATTCAGTCTGTTTCTTCTTGTGCAAAGACCTGTGCTTTTTTGATATTTCTCCCTCTCTTGTTACTTTGATCATCTTCAGTCATTTTTTTTTTTGCCTTTGAAAATTATTTTCTTCATTTTGGCTTTTTTTCTTATTTACTAAATTTGATTCCCCTATTTTCTTATTTAATTGACTCCTGCTGAGTACCAGAAGCATGTGTACCCTGTAACATTGTGAGAGCTGGCTGTAAGTCTTGGCTCTCCAGGTACAATGAGACTCGTAAGTGCCAGGCTTACCCTGAAAGAAGATAACTGACCCGTCTTTCTGTTCTGTCTCTCTTCACTTATTATCACAGTTGAAGTCAAAATTCTTAAAAGCCCCCAAACCCTTTTAAAGTAGAATGGTAGAAAACTCGCTTCCAGGAACTTGAGAGCTGGGATTATTTTCTGATTGCCTAGTTTTCTGCCCCCATTTTAGTTGTGGGGTGAGGTAAGCTTCCTTCCTCAGCACCACTGCTCTCAGCTGCGAGAGCTCCCATGCCCGTGACATCATCAGTGCCAAAAGTGAGGTTTTTGGTAATATAATGGCTCATCGATCCTAGACAGCTGTCACTTGGGTATTGTCTCAATATTCTACTCGTTATTCAGATCAGTCCTTCATGTAGACCTAGGAAAGGTCCTGTGGGACCTTCTGCCTTCTGGGATGGACCCTATTCATCCCAGAAGATGGATAGGCTTGTAGACAATTATTTTGGAAGAACTTTGCTCACTTGGCGGTAGTGATCGACTTGCCTTTGGTCAGCACGGAGGCCAAGTGTCGGTGTGTACAGTCTGCCGAAGAAGAGCTGTCAGCACTGTCTTTCAGCAAAACTCTTCCCGTTGTGCACGTGCTCTGTGGCTATAGTGGTGGGGAGAGCTGGGTGAAAAACTGGTGCTGGAAAGATGGCTTTAAGCTCTGGTTTCAGAAGCTGTGGCTCTGACGATCCTTGACAGAGGCTTAGTGTTCGCTGTAAGATGTTGTGGCTCTTGCAGAAAGGCTTTTTGCTACCTGTATCTTTGAATAAGGAAGCCCACGGTGCATTTCATCCCCTCCTGGAATAGGTAAGGATTTCAGAAGCTGAGATTCCATGCATTTTTCATACTAATACTGTACACACACAATATAGATACTTTTTACATACGGAAGGAAAATTCTTTCAGACAACACACTATAAATAATGGAATTAAGTGTTTGTTTCTTTAAAAATATCATAATGATTTTGATGTGACTCTAATGCATTTTTAACAGGAATCACCAGATTTGATCTGCTTGGAGACTTCGGAAGGTTTAACTGGTTGGGAAACTTCTATATTGTTTTATCTTACAACTTGCTCTTTGCTATCATGACAACATTATGTTTGGTCAGAAAGTTCACTTCCGCGGTGCGAGAAGAGCTCCTGAAGGCATTAGGTAAGAGCACAGAACACTTAGTTTCTGTTTGAACGTTTCCTTTCTCCAGCATCGCTACCTTGGTGTGCTACTGCTGAAGTGCTGTTACAACTCAACTTTTTCTTTTGGGTGGAATTTTCTATAGGTTAAAGTGAAAATGAGAATAGCTTTTGTGTTATTTTTTTGAGGAATGTGGAGAGCTAAGGTACGACGTTGATCTTACTGATACATCTGTGTAGTTGCTGATCTGTAGTTAGATTTTTTCCACCTGTAGAGAGCACAGAAATATTCTTGCTTTTGAGCAACTGCTCCAAACTAAAACTTCAACTTCTGTGTGGGTTGGCTTTTTCTTTTTTGTTTAAAGCAAATTATCAATTACCCAAAAACAGTTTAGTGGAAGTTTTAGCTCCCTTGTTGTGATGCCTTTTTTTTTGAGCACTACATGTTCAGAAAATCTTTGTACAGAAGCTTAATAATTGGCTGAGTAAAACCTGAACTTGATATATCAATTTTGTTCAAATTGTACATTCATGTTTCTTGGCCATAGAAGATAAGGCTTGAAACATATTTGATGGTAAGATGAAATATAATAACACAAATACCCAGTATGTGTACCTTTATTAATTCAATGAAGCTCCTGTCTCTTTAGAACCTTAGAGTAGTGTTTTGCTTCAATTGAGAGGACTAGTAGGGAAACTGCAGTGTTTCTAACTGCGGATCAGTTTGTAGAGTGTGAAAGGTACTCAGGTTAGTTTTCACCAATTGCTGCTTTCCAGGGGTGTGTCTCTGGTAAACAAAATCCAGGCACTTGCTGGAGTGCTCCTCTACTGGTTGCAATCAAGTTCAAATCAGACCTAATAGACAGGGAAATACAAAATTACTGGTGGTGTGGGATTAAAACAAGCCTTTCCCTTTTGGTGATTAGTTTTTTTTTAATGGTGAGTGTGGGAGCTCCAGGGTAGCAGATTGGTGGGCCGGGGCATGTGTGTTCATCTGGCCATTGATTTTTATGCTGAAAATATTTTCAGAGAAGTTCCATTGTTGATTGAGATGGATACTTGACAGAGTATGATGTGCTTGACATTATCCCCCAGCTTTTAGTTAAGGTCACTTTTATGAGAAGAACTTGATTCCTCTCTTTCAGTTGACTCATATAATTCTAGTTCTTTTGTGCCACTGTTTTCACTGTAAAGGGATTACTTTGTGTAACGTAAAGGCTGTTGCAGAGCTCTGAGTGAAAGAGATTAGCACCGGTCAGCATGGGCCTATAGCCACAGGTATAACTTTAAAGTTTATGTCTTAAAGCAAATGATGTAAAGATTTATCTTGGTAATTCATGGCACTCTATCTTACTGCACCTACATTTTAAGGTTTTTAATCTGTTCCAATATAAATAATTTTAATTACACTATACATTTAATAATGGTCATTGGACAGCATCATTCCAGTGTTTTTTTTAGAGATTTGTTTGGCTTCTTGCTGTTACATATGATGTGATTTTGTGTAAATATTGTGTAAAAAATGGAGAAGCAAAGTAATTGGTATAAGGTTTGCATTTGACACGAGCAGGGAGTTATAAATCCTGAGGAGCGCAGGTTGCTGATACAGTTGACGCTATGCATAATGAACAGTGTCTGTTCAAAACTGTCACGTGGAGTTGAACCCGAGTTTGTCCCCCCCAACCCCCCCCCCCCATGCTAACCACTGCAGCACAGCGTCTGGAGATTGGCAGAGCATCGTATGGAATTAGTGGAAAGTAACTCCTGCTGCAGGCCTGTCACCAAAAGAATCAGTGTCATATTGGGACTTACAAAAATACAATATTTATTAGAGTTTGGTTTTCATTAGTGCAGTCAGTTTTGAATTCCAGTGATTCAAGAAGTTTAACTTGGTACATATGGAACCTCAGTAAAACATGCAATATAGTCTACACCAAATTGGCTTGATAGGAGACCACAGGGGAAACTGTAGCGAGCCAGGAAGGGCTGGTGTCATGCCATTATTGGACATGCAAACAGGTTAGAGAGGTGATGTGGTCATTGCTAATGACCTGAAGATCAGCTGTGGATCCTTTTCAGAAAGCTGCTGTAGTTTATAAGAAATATTTTAGGTAATTATTTTGATCTTTGTAGTTGGCAGAGTTAAGGATTGCAAGTCTGTCTTGGTTGTTAACATCCACTCTGTGATTCCAGCAGTGTGAAGTTAGGCTTCTCTCCCCTCCATGCTTGTCCATTGTAATGGACTTTTCGGCAGGTATTTCTTATCCAAGGCAGTTGTGGTCTCAGCAGATACAAAGTCCTTAATCACAAAGCAGGATTTGGTTTGCGTGTATCCTTTTGAATAGCTGTATGTGTGAAATATGGGAGAATCTCAGTTTATCCTTATTGTGTCATGTTTTGCAGGATTAGATAAACTTCATCTGTCAAACAATCCAAGAGACTCGGAGACAAAGCCATCTGCAAATGGGCATCAGAAAACACTGTGATTAAGAATCGCCTGTGATCAACAGAGCTGAAAACATCAACCTCACGGCATTCCGGTCATCTCACCGGCATTTTTATGTTCATTTCATTTGTCGATAAGTTGGGTCCAACCTTGTCTCACTTTTTCTTTTTTTGATGCTGTGTGCTTCTGAGAAAGTTGGGTGTACCAGATTCTTCTCTTTCCAGTGAACTTTTGGTCTGCTTGTTTCTTTCCCAGTGAGTTAATGCAGGAGGTGCCTTGAAGACTGGAAGCTGAGGAGAACAATGCATTCCTTTTTATTTGTTGACAGTCTCGCATATTTAGATACAAACCTGCTACCATTTGAATGCACAGTACCTCCTGTGTTACACAGACACAGCCGAAGAGTAACTTTGGGACTTGGTTAAAAAAAAAAAAAAACAAACCTTTGAAGCCCTTTCTGGAAACGAAAACTGCCTGGTGTAGGTGTCCTTGACAGTAGATGAACAGTTCCACTGCGAACATACCAGAAATGAAAGTACCTGGCAGAGATGGCAGTTCCTTCCGTGCTGGTGGCAGTAGGCCGTTCGTAGTCTAGCGTCACAAAGCTTTCTCGGAGGGCCAGTGTTTTCAGCTTTCTGTTCCTAGCTCTAAATGCCAGGTTCTTTTCCTGGTAGCCAGACAATGTCTTAGTGAATAGAGTGAAGTACAAGATGAAGATTAACTTCAGTGTTAAATCTGAGCCTAGTATGCTTTGTAAAAAGCTGTGTAGACCCCCTGTCACAGCTCTTACAGTTCTGTAAGCTATTGTGCCATGGAGGTCATTTACCCTACCACGTACATCCCTGTAAAATCCTTTATGAACTACTGTGTATGAGCAGTACTTGTAATCAATGCAAGTAGCACAGGCCTAGGAGGCTGCAATTGCAGTTTTTTTACAGTCTTTAATTTGAAGTAAATTATTTCTGAATTACCAGGATTTCTGTTCAGTGGCATAATCCAGTATCTTTCACTCGCCGTGTTTTTTAAGGTGCACATGAACGTGTATATAGGCCTATAACGTGTAGATATCGTAAACTAAATTCTCAGATTATAGAGACAACATAGGTGGCTTGGTAAGTAAAACTTGTGTGTTCAGTCTCGGTAGTATGAATTTCTGCGGTGTTACAGTTTACCTGCTCAGAGGCCTTGGATTCGGGATGACGTCGGTGGGTGGTAACGTCAGTCTCCTGCGCACCACCGCGGCCTTAGGAATCCTTGAATCAGTTTATAGTAAAGAAAAAACCCATCAACCAAAACCCAAGTAAACATTTAAAATCTGGTTGTGCTTTTTTTTTTGCCCTGCCACCAGTAATTTTCAAACAGATTGGAATGGGGACACCTGCAGTGTGTGCCCAATGTGTAGCAAGTCGGGTAACCCTCCGCTTTGTTTCCTGTGCCTGTACATGTCTCTAGCTGGAGGTCTTGCACAGGATCAGGTGGTGACGACTAGCTCTCCAGTGTGGTTCTGGAGTATGATAGACCTTGTGTAAGAAACTCTTTGGCCGTTCCCCTGAGATGACTGCTCCGGGCAGCAGCCCTTCATGCTGTGTGAGCCTTTTTCCCCTGGAGTGTTTCAGAAATCAAGCTCCAGTGTACAGGAGGATTTCTGTTTGTTTGCAGCTGCCTTTTCTGACTTGAACTGGGGCATAATGTAAATACTGCTGTAGTGCATACGATGCTAGAGAGTTACTTTTTTTGTGTGATGAGTATAAATTCAAGGCTTATTAAACTGACTATCGATGTGTTGTACTGAGTCTTGGAAGACTTAAAGTAAAACTGCTTGATTTCCTGAAGATTTACAAGCATCTTTTCTGTTGTTTGAGTTTCATACTGCCACTTTAGTGAGAAACCTTTATCTGAGTCAAAGTTCTGCAACTGAGAACAGGCAGCTGTTGTGAAAAGCTGTTTTGAAATGTGTTTACATTGAAAATATCAGGAGAGGTTTATTAAGGGCAACATTCAGGTCTTCTCAGAACTTGGAGCCTTATGTATTAGCATTATGTATCCACTTGTCCATGCAAGTGATGGCATGGCCACAATTGTCCTCGTGTCTCAATGGGGCTGGTGAGTTGTGGTGTGAGGCTAGTCAGCTTTATTAAAGATATCTCTATTGCAGCTGTAAGACAGTTACTTAAATTCACTCTGCAACTGAAGAAATGAATTTAAGGAATAAATCTAGGGTGTGTGAACCAGCATAGGTCTTGCTCTTCATGCTTTTGGAGAGAGGTTTGTCCTGGCATCTGGGACCCAAGAACACAAAAAGGTGCGATTATGATGTGTACGGGGTTTCTGAAAGCGGGCTGGGCAATTTTTGAGCAGAGACAGTCCCTGCTGATAAACCACAAGTTTCAGGCAAGACTGACACTCCCTTTCACAGCAAATGTTGGGGCCTTGCCCATTCCCACCCCTCCTGCCGGGCTCCGCAGGCGGAGCTGCGTGTGTTCAGGCTGCCTTAGCGAAGCTTCACACCGAAACACGGAGGATGGTTAAGACATGGTTTCCAAAGTGGATGAGGAATTCGGAATGGCCCTGTGCGACTACTGACAGCGTGTTGTGTTAAAATCAGCTGTTGATATTGTGACACTGTCCACGTTAACCCATGCCTTTGGCCTTGAGAATGACATGCTTATGCGAAACTCCTCTCCAGATACAGTGCTGCTGTCAGACATAGTATGTGTAAGGTCGCTATAGACTTTTCACAGAAGCATATGGTCACTTAAATACAAGCAACTGGTAATTCATTAATGGATATCGACGATACATTCCTAGTATTTTGACTCATGTAGAGTCAGGTGGTCTATACCTTCAGGGTATATACAGCTGATCTTAGTAACATTAACATCTGCCTCACTTCTTATGAGGCAAAAAGCACATAAATGCTTCCATCTTCAACTAGATGCCACGCAAGACCAAAAAATAGGTGTAAACTAAGTGTTTTAAGTTCGCTGTTTCTTGGCTTTATTCTGTGTTGGTAGCACAGTATTAAATGCAGTGGCAGAACTGTAATATTGTGGGATTTCTAAGTGTAAAGCACACATACTTATCACTTTGAGCTAAAAATTAATAGTGTTGGTTACTGTACAAGTAACAGTTTTTGCATCCATAGGAAGCTTTGTTTACTGTCTGTAATGTGCTGTTTATCTCTGGCCCTGTTCCCCTGATACCTTTTACCCTGTTGACTGTTTAGTGTCATAGAAATTAAAGGATCTGAGAAGTTGTTTCCCTTGTCTGGTTCTGCAGCACCACTCGAGCGCCGCAGAAGCACGGCCGTCGCTGCCCTCGGGTCTGGCAGCTGGGAGTCGTGCGGCCCTGTGCGCGGTGGGATGAAGACGTGAGCGGGTGCTGCCCCCCATGCATCACCAGTAGTGACGAGCGTGAAGGGGGCTGCAGCCTGGCCTGTCGCACCAGCACTCTGCTCCCCCGTGTCTCCGCGGCAGCTGATGCTGCTGCAGGTGGTGTGCCCACTGCTCTGCCGCAGCGACAGGATGGCCCTTCGCTTAGAGAGCTTGGCCTGGAGTGAAAGGGAGTAAGGTAGAAACAAAGAGCAGCTGGTTTCTTCATGTGTGTGCCTTTCCTTGAGTTTTGTAAGAATGCTCTGGGCTACTTTCCTTTCTCTCTCTTTTCCCCCTCCTCCAGAAGCCAGGTGGGTGAGGTGGTGTGTGCACAGCAGCTGGGCCTTAGGCTTAGTGGACGAGCATCTACAACTTTGAAATACCAAATAGAGGTCAGCTAAATCCTGTTGTTTTACATATGCTCTGATTTTTAAGCTAGCAAATTTTTTTAATCCAGGTAAAGCAATTTCAGCAGAGAAAGTACACAAAGGCCATGTTAATAACCTCTTTAAAAAGAAGTGTCCTTAGTTTTGTTTAAAGAAGTATTGATGTGAACCTTCGCGTCCTTCACGGAGACAAGAGCCCCTATCCTGTAGCATTAGTATCGTCGTTACTTTGGCGTTGACTTGAGCGTACACTAACTCCCCTCCCCAATCTGCGTGTGTCAGGAGCTGAAATCCTGAGCTCCCGAATGTTGAATTTACTGTTGGTGAACTGGCAGGTTGTTTCAGCCACATGAACAGCATTTGAACTTTGCAAAAACGCTGCTTTTAAGTTCATTCCATTCGGTGGGAGAGGTCGAAGCCAACAGCCACCACCCAGGTGGCGACAACCTCTGCCACCTTCCGCCTTGCCCAGCGCCCTTGCCTCAGGCAGCGCCTGCGACACTCCTCGCTGTGACATTTCTTGTGTTTGCGGTGTGAAGGGACCAGCCCCTGGACTGCCCACAGCTCTGCTCGCTGAACTGGGTTAAGTCTGACTGGGACCACGGGCTCTCAGGGTTTCCAGGTGATAGCCCTGCATGTTCCTGAACCGTAGATTTTAATAGAATCATAGAATGGTTTGGGTTGGAAGGGTCCTTAAAGACTATCTAGTTCCAACGCCCCTGCCATGGGCAGGGACACCTTCCACTAGACCAGGTTGCTCCAAGCCTCATCCAGCCTGGCCTTGAACACTTCCAGGGATGGGGCATCCACAGCTTCTCTGGGCAACCTATCCCAGTGCCTCCTCACCTTCTCCGTGAAGAATTTCTTCCGGATATCTAATGTAAACCTCCCCACTTTCAATTTAAACCCATTACCGCTTTGTTTTCAGCTCTCTTTTCTTGGGGCTAAGAAGTCGTTCAGGGTTTTGTGGTGGCCTGTTTCTCTGGAGGCTGTTCGGTGTTTGAATGGCTTCTTGCTGTCCCTGGAATGCTGCATATTCCCCCAGCCCATGTCCAGAGGGGTCTCCTACGAGTTTCATTTGAACAGCGAGATCCTGACAACACTGGTCGGAATCTTAGGAAGGAGAACACATCTTGTGAGGAATTAACACTGTGACTTCCACTGTGCCCAGTAACTGGGGGGGGAAGTGACATGGAGCTCACTTTTGTGTGGATAGCCTCTCTTCCATTCTTTCTCTAGTCGATATTTAAAATTCTGTATTACCAAAAGTATGTTTAAAATCCTTAAGGTCATGAAGTTCAGGGACTGATGAACCTTTTCTCTAAATCTGCCCTTAATTCTTGAAGACATTCCCCATCTTGGCTTGCTTTCCTGTTTTATGGTTTCAAGTCATTCATTATCTCTCCAGTGACCTGGATGTTAAGAACAGATACTGGCCTAGATGTAGGCAAAACGTGAAGTAACAGAAGAACCTACACAGATCTGGTGTACATACCGGAAGGAAACTTAAATGGAAAGGGTTTTTTGGAAGTATTTCACAACTGAAGCACCTAAAACTTTTTTCAAAGAAAAAGATAACACATGTATCATTAGTGCATGGAAGTTAATTGTGTATTTTCTGAACATGCCAGTAATTCACTAACACCAAAAAAACTTCATAAATTCTTAAAATCTGTTTTGTGATTCAGGGTGCACAATATCCTTGACTTTAAATTTACGGAAGCCTGAACTTTTGAAGATAGCTCTGTCTTGGCAACAGAAATCCTGAGGGTATTTGCTAGTTCTGTAGTAATTACCATATTTTTCTAAGTAACTTTTTCATTTATTGTTCATAGATTATTTTTTACATATATACCTATAGCATTAAATGTTTTAGCAAATACAGAGAGTGACTCCAAACAAAGGGATAGTGTCAGAAATGCCCTGTGGACGTTGATACTCCTGACATACCGAACTCCATGCTGTGTAAAAGCGCTGTCTGCATGAAAGCTTCACAAACACAGAAAGTAGGAAATCCCAACTCTTAGAGGTTTTGGGCATCTGATTCTTCATTTGTACCTATGTGAGCACTGTGGGATACCGCTTCTAAATGTTTGTGTATTAAACTCGAGTGTAGCTGTTGCTTCCACCCCCCACCTCCCGTTATGTTAAGTTTTATAGTTGGCATCACTGGGCCAGGCTCCTCCCACGGACAGCGCGTTGTTCTGCATTCCTCCTGCAGTCAGTGCTTCCAGAGACACCGGCTGTTGAAGTATGGGGCACTTGCTTTGATTTTAGTCTGTTTCTCTTCCCACATGGTCTACACAGAGACATTCCCTTGGTAGAAATCATCCATTGTGAAAAAGTTGGTATTTATTAATGCATTTGTACTTCACTTGATCTGCTTTTTACCACCAGATTCCATTAAAGCAATCCTGTTGTCCTCTAACAAAGCACCAAGAGCTCATCTAAATTGGAATTAGGAGGGAGATGGGAGAGGTTTAGTCATTGCACACGGATGTGCTTTCTGCAGCAAGGCACCTGCCTGCTTCTCGGTGAGAGTAACGTGCTCGTACAGCCCATTGGAGCCCGTGCCGGTGGCAGTTGCTTTGGAAGAGCTGATGTTCTGCGGAACTGCTCTTCCCATCACTTGTGGAGTAAGACGGCAGCTCCTGATGTCCCTCGCTGCCGTGCTCAACTGGAGATTGAGACTCAGTGTTCCGGTGTGTTGGCAGCCTGTAACTCTCACGTTTGATCGAGGTCGGACCATGGTGCCCGATATGACTCTCCGTGTGTTTTCTGTACCTTCTGATCTCATGCCTGTGAGCATGTTTTGGGCCTTCTCTCTCCACGTGAAAGGGTGGTTCAGAACAGCAGCGTGACTGATACCTGCATTGTGAATACGATGGATGTGCTTAAGGAGGCAGTTAACTGGCGTGACTTCCCTTTTGCCTTTAACCATAAGTTTTCCCAGTCTGGGCCAAAATACTTAAATTCACAAAATCTGTGCAAGCAACGTTCTCCCTGTTTTTATGTAACAAAACAAAGTTGAGCCACTTTTCAGTTTTTAAAGGCAGGTTTCAGAACATTTTTGTCTTATTTGGCCCGACTTCTTCTGCTTTAAAAACAACTGGATAGAAAAAGAAGATACATTTGGGTCATGGATTGGAAATCTTGACGAGTATGAAACACACTTGTACGCAAAAAACATGGGTACATTTCCTTTGCATTCTTTTGTGGGGTTAGGAACCCAACCCTATGTTACCTACACAGAAAACATGCGTTGCTCTTGTCTTTGTCTCAAATTCCCACTGAGGGGATGGAGAGTCTTCTTGGAGTGCTGCTGGCTGTCTTGTCCCACGGGATCAGCTTCACGCGGACTTAGGGGACGCAACCATAAAAATACCGTTCTGAACTTGCAATCCTGCCGATGTTGCTGCCGCTGGAGCTGTAACAAGGGCAGCAGACGCCTTCTGTCACACACTGCCAGGGTTTGCACTGCAGCCTTACTGATAAAGGTTTTGGTTTACAAAAAAGTAATTACACGCAATCTCAACTGCGTGGGAGGCTGAGACATTGAATGGACCCAGCAGGTCCCCTCTTGGTTCGGTTTGTGCCGAAGGTTTTGTGGACTCTGCAGTCCTCAGCAGCTGTTGCGCGGATGTAGCTTGGACCAAGGTGAAAGATTACACTCTTAATCAGAACTACTTTCTGTGTTAATGGCTTTGCCCCACCAAAACCCTTCCTGGTTTATTTTAGGTCATCCAGAAACATGTTTTACGATGTTCTCATCTGGATACTTTGCTGTGTTAGGAAACTAAGTGAAAGCACCTGCCCCCTTAGCCAGGTTGAAATTCTTGTGAAAAGCAGTGTTAGTGTGTCTGTCGTCTTACCCGTTGTTGGAAATGTTACACTGAATGCTCTGTAGGAAGATATTTTTTTTTTTTTACTGTCTTTTCAATAAAGTTCAAGTGTGATTCATGGTGGAGTTTTGCTATTTTTTTTTTTTAATTTATTTCAAGCAGTGAACCCACCCCCCCACCTCTGTGGCTCTAAATTACCCCGTCAGTCGTCGGTGTGGATAGCTGCATTCCTCTCTTCCTTCCTGCCCCCAGCTTAACATGCTTTTGAGGTTCTCAGAGGGTCAGGTTTTTAAAATCTGTGACGTGACGGAGTCTGTGAAGGAGGTTCCTGTACGTTCAGAGGTGTTACAGCCCTGTGTTTGACAGGAGCACAGTTAATTTGAACCAGCTACTTCAGGCAAGCGGGGTGTGCTTGGAGGAGAGTGCTGACTGTGTGCAATATATAAGGCATTTTCATTAGCTTAAGATGACCAAAGGGCAATTTTTATATATTAAAAACCTGACCGCCATGTTTTCTAAACTGTTTCAGACTTTCTGTTTCAGGCCATTTTTACAGTTCAAGAATCACGTGGCTGGAAGGGACCTGGAGGCATCTGATCTGTTCAGTTGCAGGGAAGCAAACCTACCTATGTTAGCCTGGGCCAGGCTGGTTAAATACCAGGCAGGACTACCTGCACTGTCATTTCTGCGCCGTCTCCAGAAGGTATGTTCCTGCGTGTAATTGTCCGAGGGTTTCCTAAATGTCAGATGTGAACGGCCCTTGCCAGGCTTGAAGCTTTCATTTGGTTCTCAAACACCCAGAGTGACAGGTCTTTCTGCTCGCACCAACTTCTTCCACACCTGGAAAGTTGCATTTCCCTTCATCTTCTACAGAAATGACCCCCCCCAAACCCTTCGAGGGTTTTCTGGAGGCCTGCTGCCATCCTTTTTGTGCCTGTGGGGACCCTCATGTCTGGAAGTGCAGAGCTCGGGACTGGACACAGACACCTCCAAGCTGCAGGCCCCGCGCTGCATCCTGTCTGCAGTACTTCGTTGGGTTTTCCCACGTCGTCCGTTCATACTGGGCTTGTGTTCTCAAACGTATTTCTGGAGGTCTTCTTACAGAACGACTCTATACTGCTACACACATGTGAGTCATCTCATACAGGGGGTTATTCCCAGGTAAGTGTGTATTTTGCACTTGTTTGATTGTCTCACACAGCCTCGCCTGCTTCTAGCCCAAGTCTCCAAGTGCGTGCACCCGGTACAGTGGTGACCCAGTTTGTCCCTGGCAGTATTACTTGGAAGCTCTTGTGCCAGTTGTGCAGCTGATCAGTTACTGCCTTTTCACACAAAATGGATTTGCTTGTTACCTTGATATTTTGATCTTTCATTTTGTTCATGTGCTCGTACAGTTCTTGTCAATAACCTGTGGTGACCTGACTTTGGCTCAGCAAAGCAGAGCTGAAGAGCCGTGGTCATGGCTTTGTTTCTTTGGAAAGTGGTCAGCCATAGGTTAGTTCTCTGAAGTTCTGAAATGATGCCACAGCTCTGAGGGCCGCTTTTGTCTCCCTACACCTGTCTCGAAGGGGTCAGTTGTTGGAGCAGGAGCAGCACCAGGGTTCCAGGTAGCGAATGTGGCTGAAGGAAAAAAAGGGTTTCCCGCCGCCACTACCAGCCGCAGAACTGGGAGCCTGGGCTGCAAAGAATCCCATATAAAAAGCAGGTGAGGGATAACAGTGGGGTAGTGCCGAATGAGTCCATGAAGCCTGAAACAACTGTGGCTCATCTTTGGGAAAGGGAGGAAGGTGGGAGGGGCAGAGGAAGAATAAAAATGCTGGAAGACCAAAGGTGAAACAGTGTAAAAGGGAAGCAACAGCACGCATCTCACTTTTGTTTCTTTTGATGCAAGGTGAGTACCATAGTCCATACAAAGTAATTTTTTCTGGGGAGGTCTGGATCTGAAAATGCTCCAAAGTTAGAAATACATGTGTTGTCAGCTATGTTCCATGAGGTGGTTCATTATGAGCTGTAAGTTACCAACATTTGAGGTAACTCAAATTATCTAACATTATCTTCTGATAATGACTGGCACAAAGGACAAATATGTCTGTCTTCCAAGGAAAACTCTTCAAATGCTTGAAGACAGGAATGAAAAAACAAATGGGAACAGGAAAGCAGAACACTCTTGTGAAAACTGATTGCAGGTACCCGAAAGGAGATGGGCAGGATGACTGCAGGGCTGAGTGGCATGATACAGACAGGACAGATACTTGGGCATTTCAACAAGAGGTAAAAACAAACCAACAAACTTGTAGTGAAACGTTGGAAGGTGACTATTAACATTTTGATTCTTAATTAACATTTTGATTCTTAATCTCTTTTTGGGTTCTTTAACTGAGTGGAAGAGATTCTGCTGAGGGAAATCCCCAAACTGTACAAACTTTTTATTATTTCTGATTTGGAACAGCTGGACCAAAATTTAAGAAAACACTCAGCTGTACTGAAAAGACTGCCATGCCTCAAAAGAGTATAAAAGAGCTTTATAAATGCAAAACTACTTAAAAAAGAGCCAACCAACCTACATCTGGATCTTTTCCCAGTCAGTTTCACTTATTTCTTTTCCTTCCAACTGCTGAAACACATCTCGACTGGCAGCTGTTGAAGAATTTATCTTGGAAAAACATCTCTAGGCTGATGTTGTAACACCTCCATGGTCGCTTGGTGATCTGTTGAACCTGAAGGGAGAATGGACTGCTGTTAGACTGGAAGTTACCCAGAGGTAGTTCCTCTGCAGATGAATGGTGAGTGATTGAACAAGTGGACCTGGTTAGTTCATGATCTGTGGGGTCTTGTTCCAGTTTGCAGCTGGTGTCAGGGGCTGATTTAGAGGTTAAAAGCATCAGGACCCCGGACTCCACTGACAGACCATTATCCTCTAGAGAAAACACAGCATTTCCATGACTGAACTTCCCCAAGACATGTCCCACTGGGTGCAGCACGTGGGTACAGCTGTGTGAGAGAAAGGATGTAGGGAACTCAGCTGAGCACTGGTTATTTGATGGGAAGCCATCAAATGTGGAAGATGTGTTTCTGCCTGTTGCAGACAGCCTAACCTGTCTGGTCCCTGTGTCTGAAGATGCTCCCATCAGTGCCCAGCAAAATAAATACCTAAAAGCAACGAATGCTTTCCTTAACTTAATCACCTCCTTGAGTGCAATCCCACCTCGCCTTGGCCGCTTTCTCTCACTGCTACCGCAATATCTGAAAGTTCTGTAGGGAGTCATATGAGCCTTAGATTTGTCTTCTGTGACAAGAGTTTTATGGGACACTTCCACGCCTGTAACATCACCGTGCGCTGAGCCTTCCTCTCCATGCGTTTCCTGTGAGTCAAGACTTGGTAGGAAAACAGGGAGTCACATTTTCAGGGGGAATGGGAGGTGAGGTGGCAGATGGGTTGGCCTGATGGTACCTGAACACTTCCTTATTATTTCAGGTTTTTTTCATTTGGTAGCTTTGCCCTACCACGATGTGCGCCCTTGCAACTGCCAAAGTGACCTTTCATAGCGTTTATCGGAATATCCAAGGGGAACTTTTCTAGACCCAACAGAACCAAGAGCCCAAATCTCACAAAAGAACCCACAAAAATAATCTGAAATGCTCATGTAGCATTCTAAGATTCCATTTGAACTTTGAATTTCCTTCTAAAACTATGAAAAAAATAATTTTTTCTTTTCAATATTATGCCCCTATAATGTGCAACTGTGAAAGTGTCTTCTAGTGAGACCCATAATATTTCTCAGTAAAGGCTTTAGAGACAAACATTACAAGGGTCCAGGTAAGGGAAATGGTGAGAACCATCACGTAAGGCAAGTTGTTTGCTTCTTGATGTTCTTTGTTAGTTAATGCTGATATATCAACATAACTTAAGTCCCCTGAGACCCCTCGTACAGCATCTATGTTTACATCACAACGCAACAGGAAAAGCAGCACCCCCTTCTCTGCTCTGCCAGAGAGTTCTGTGTTTGGGGAGGAGCAGATGGGTAATCTCGTGCTGCCCTCGTTACTGTTCACTGACACGAAAGAAGAAGTCTGATTCTACCCCAGACAGACATTCACACTGACCTTCAGTGGTATGTGTAAACCAAAAACTGAGCAAGAACCCCACCACAGGCCTCCTTCACTAGTTACACTTTGTGGGTTCCAAACACTCCCAAACGATGACACTGTGGGCTTCCTGAAGGAGACATGAAATACTAATGCACTATGATCAGGTTATGTCTCCAGTATTTTCATGTGGTTACGTCTTTAATGAAGCAAGGACAGTCCTAGTAACCTTTATCTGAACTATTGTTACCTAGGTACAACTCAATCCTCTCCACATTGCAGTTTTAACTGCCCTTAGTGATTTCGTTTTAAAATCTGACTTCAGGAAGAATAGGGCAAGATTAGACCTCAACCGTATCTAATCCATGGTTTCTGTTCAATATCAAGTAAAGGTTGATCCACTTGAAAAGACTTTTGGTCCTGACTTATGCTTGGTCTTCATTTATATTGGTGTCAAAGCTGAACCACTTCCATAAGAAAGGCAGAGGGATGTAACGGAAAGCTAGAGCAGCCATGACAATGCTTTCTCACAGGCTCCCAAGACCCAAAAGTTGAGGAAGAGCAGCTACGTTTTAACTCTGCCCATACCCAGTGTCTCTTTCTGTGGAGGTGAGAGCAGCACAG
The DNA here is from genome assembly GCF_000690775.1 of Eurypyga helias. Taxonomy (NCBI): domain Eukaryota; kingdom Metazoa; phylum Chordata; class Aves; order Eurypygiformes; family Eurypygidae; genus Eurypyga; species Eurypyga helias. The sequence continues at coordinate 7,519 of NW_010265103.1, read as the reverse complement.
GTAGTATGGGGTCACCTCCAGGACCTGGCCTCTTGGCCAACTACGCTATGACTAACAGGCTGTGGAGGGAAACCAAGCAACCAGGAGAGCTGGAAGCTGGGGGAGAGGAGCTGGGGTTGCATGAAGCAAGCAGTGCCCCCTTTCTGCCTCTGCCTCCCTTTTCCCTCAGCGGGGACAAGCTATCCTTTTCCTCCCTGAGCTTGCGCTTGTGTTTCTCTTCCCGCTTTCACTAAGATCCTGAAAGTCCTCGCATGAGCCTCCTTCAGCAGAAACTGTAAAAAGAGAGAGGGAAACTCTTCTCCTGCCTGAGACAGTGATCTGTGAACTTCCCCTGCTGCTAAGATACTATCTGCTTTGAGCTACTCCTGTATGTTCTGCAGTATGACCTGACCCAACCCGTACACAGCAATCAGCAAATAAAGTCTTAAGGTTAGGGAAAAAAAAAAAAAAAAGAGTGTAACTAAAACAACCCTAACTAAAATTTATGCTAACTGGCAAACTAACACTGTGAACTGAAAGGGAATAAGCATTTTTGATAATTTGGTAGCATTAACATGTTCTAGGATTTGAATCTTAAATTCTGCTGGTTTTTAATGCATAATGCTGGATAACCTTTTTTTCCCCTGGAACAGCTGAAACTGATTAATTGAACTTATTTCTGAGAACACTAAACACCTCTATATTTTATGTCTGTGACTTCTTAAAACTTGAACAGAATGGCGTAAACTATCTGAAATACTCCATCAGTATGCAAAACGACATCAGTCATTGCACAGCAGCACAAGACTGGGATAAAACAAAACGATGAAACAAAGCACCGAGGTGAACTTTGACCACGGGGAAGCCTTTTTAAGTGAGCCAGTGTCAGCAAATTGCTTACTAATGTGTTGACTTATGGCAACCCTCAAAAGTAAAATGAAAAGGCTGGAATTTACAGCATATCAATGAGCCAGTTGATAAGCTTTTACTGGTTTAATATCCTCCTAGTTTTGCTGCTTGGAGCCACTTCAAGTTAGCAACAGAATGTTTACCATTGCCATGTGATAAAGGAAGTCAAACGACTAAACAAATTCTGGGTCCATTATACTGTTTGGCGAGATTTAAATTAAAATCTTTGGGAGAAATCGTGGGGAGGGGGTAGGAAGAAACTAAAGTCAACTACATCATTTCACAATGACTTACCTCTAAACAATGGCAAGATATTTAGCAAAGCTGGAGATAATGCAGTGCAGTTGAAAAGATTTAATTGCACCAATAAAAGACTATACCACAATTACGTGACATACAGAAGTGACATTTATAGGTAAGATCAAAGAAATTCACTACCTAACATGCTGAAGCAACACCCTGCTTTCTGTGTATAGTAGTGCTAAGAAGTAGCCTGCTTCGGTTTCTGTGACCTTTCTTATCTCCTTTGATCTAGATTATTAAAAATTTTAATGATGGGTGTAACAAGGGCTACTGTAGCACTCTGAAACAACTAATATGTGTCCTTCCCAGTACTAATATTTCAGACCTTGTTTTTTATTTTGTGATATTGAAGGGTATGAAACTTGACATTTAACCTCTGCGATCCTTCTAGAGGAGCAGAGTTGTTATTTTTTTTTTTCCCTTATTGTGATGCCATTGGATTATGCTGATGCTCAGGGAGTGACATTTTAAAAACACAGCGCAGGGATCTGAGAGTCAAAATTTATTTTAGAAAAGCTTTTTAGGATCTGGAAACAGCTCCATGTGAAAAATTTCTTCAGTGCTTTCACTAACCAACACTTGTAAGAGTAAACAGCAGGAAAACTCGTCCACAACTCCCCCTTGAAAGCCGCTAAGAAAAATTAAGTATGTTATTTAACCATAATTGGTACTGCATTAATTTAAACCTGGCTAATCCATGTGAGAAGATTTTCATAAATTTATTCTTAATAGAAGGTGAAAAAGTAGGGCTAATTCTGCTCCTTGCAAAATCCTGAAGTGTTGCATGTGAGAATGATTGCGGAATGCTGTGGGCTATATATGGAAACTATGTTAAATGAAGGCCTTTCCATGGCTTATAATCTTAAGATGAAACGTGTCAGTCCATCAGCTGTTTGGGGGAGAAATAGGTATCTGATAAGGGCCCTAAGAGCCATCCTGCTGCTGTAGACATTGGAAGTTTGCTGAGGGGAATTTTAAAAAATGACACTGAGCTGCAGCTTTCAGCATGTTTAGAAACCTTCTTCAACTGCCCTTTACTGAGCTTATTCGTAGCGACGCATGGTATCTTGAGCCCGCAGAAAACTGAGAACCTTCCTGGCAAAGAGGCACACGACTGTTTCCACGGTCTTCCACGCAGAAAAAAAATCGAGGTGCTTCTGTTGTCTGTTCTCATCACGTTACCCGAGGCCAGTCACAGTCCACCGAAGGATTCACTTCTTCCCAACCGAAGCACTTGAGCGCTGTCAGATGTAACATTAGCTTTTCTCCGTTACCTCCGCATTCGGGATCTGTTACAGCAGAGGACTTCACTGATCACAAAGGCAGCATAGCGACTGGCAAGCTGAGAGCGGCATCTCCGCTCTCTCCCTGCCGCTGTTACCCCACGGGCGGAACAGCCATACCAGTTTTGTAGCAACAGCCTGCAAGATGACGGCTCGGGTACCCATCTCCCCATCGTACATAAATGCATGGTCCAGCAAGAGTGGGTCTTTGCCTCCACAGCTCTCCTCTAACAGGTACACAACCAAGTAAGTGTGAGAAATAACCGTGACAAGCCTTTTCCTGCAAGCACTCTTCCAACTAAAGCAGTGACTGAAAAAGTCCCCAAACAACTGATTTAATTACTATTTTAAATCTACTATCGATCTGGCTTGTGATGGGTTGAGAGTATTTTCCTAGTTGCGTGTCCTCGCTACGTGTAAGCGGCCCTCGCCTGGCTTTGTTAGTCAGGCCCCCTGCTAACCTGGGCTGGAGGATGGCTCCTCTCGCTCCCCGGTTTGCTAATTGCTGAGGATGCTCAGGGCAGTTTTTGGTACTGCAAAGCGGCGCTGGGCTGGCTGTTACTGAACCGGGGGAAGACTAGAAGCTGGCAAAGGAGGACTTGAGTGCACAGCGAGGCTGCAGCAGCTGTGTGCTTAAAGGCAGCAAAATGCTTCCACCTATCCGGCCTCTTTGTATAGGGCCGGGACACTAATTTATAGCAGCCAGACCTGCGTCTGAGCAGAAGTTACAGAAGGGCAAAGCTATGGAATGGAACCACCCAGTTCAGTGTCCGCTGAGGGAATAACAACAGTGAAAAGAACTTACGATCATTTATGGATTTATTCGTTTCTCCGCTTACTACAACCCCTTCACAGAATTCTGTGAAATTCTGTGAAAACAGGTTACTGTGATTTAGCAAAAAGAAAAGTGAAATAAAGAGCCTTACAAAAAGCCCCACTATTTTTGGCCTTGGCAACAGGCAGGCCTTAAAATTAAGTACTTAAATTATTTTCCTTACTTCTACATTGTAAAGAGGGTGGAACGAACAGACAAACAAAACGAGTGCCTCCAGTGCTGCCTGTTGGATAAGAATGAGAAGGAATAAATGCGGAGCTAGAGAGCTAATATTCAGGAGTTTTGATTTCAGGGAGCTGAATCAGACCAAAGAAGCAAATGCAGCATAACTTTTTCTCAAATAATTGCTTTCCTAATTTGCTATTTTTAGGAGGGACTGTTTTTCTCAAGTTTTTATACCATTTTCTAACAATATATCCCCTCCAGGAACCTTGAATTCTGTCAGACACAATTTTGCTCAAGGAGAAGAAACTCAAATTTATATAATTTTACTATTTAAAGAAAACAATTTTATGCATTCTTTTTTAAACTCTGACTTTTGTGGTGCATTAACATTATAAGAAACTAAACAGAATGGAAGTTTTAACACATTTGGAATATTATTTAGTAATAAATATTGTCCAGTGACAAGACCTGTAGCAAAAGTAAGGCTTACCTAAGAGTGCACTTTGTTGTAAACAAGTGTGCCCCGTCGTGTATTAGTCTGGTCTGATACTGCTCTTTTCCATACATAGGACAAGACTTTTTACCTGTAAATTTTTCAAAGGCTTTCAGACATGCCTGAAAAAATAATTGCAGTTACTTACAGTGTATTTCATATCATTGGAACAGATGAAAGAGGATAGATTACAGAATACAAAACCAGTTTATTCATCGATCCATGAAAACGATACAAGATGCACATTTTTAGAATTGAAACGTTAGGAGAATTTTGTAAATCTCCATACATTTGCACGAAATGTCATTAATTAAACTATTCCTGCTTAGTATACAAATGCATAAGCTCACCTACAAACTGTTTTCTCATATGGATTTAAAAAGGTAATAAAATGGAATGGAGTGCCTCATCATAAAATAGCCTTAAATTATATTTCTTACCATAAAAATCTGGAATCAAAATTACTTTTCAAGATCATTACATTTAATTTATGAAGATACTCACTTAAGTAGTTTAATTAAAACACTCGTGTTATATGCTTGACTAGTTATATAAAAATGCACTCACTTTATAGAATACATGGAAACATGAAAGCAGCACCTGTTTTGCAATGAAAAAGACCCAACAAAAACAATCTGACTTTAAACCATTCTAAAAGCTGAAAAGTAAAAAATGCTGATAAGTTCTGACTGCCTAAAAGGTCATCAGTTCCTTTCTGTTACTAACTGCAGTCTTTCCAGTGAAAATAAAATTAGTCTTCTATAGAAAATACTTAATATATTACATCTTAAAGCAACATGTGAATTCTGTATTAAAAACCCATGGAATGGCAGAAAGCAAGGAATGCCAACTGCTATTTACTGGAGGAAAAGATTATAGAACAAGTGCTTAAAATGTAAGCTGATAAATTTTTTCCCTTTTCCCCACAGAGATGTTAAGTTTCAAGGAGTGATGTACATCAAATGCAGCATTTCACACGTACAAAAAAAACACCCACAAAACAAAAGAGAAAGCATGTTCACAGGCTACAAGAAAACTTCACCTTTATCTGACCTAAATTCCCACCAAATGCTGATGATCTCCATCCTGACAAAAGATACAGAGTTGGACAAAAAAGGCCGTTGGCTCTTAGAGGAAGGAAAAACTGGGAAAGGAGTGAAAACCAGAACAAGTAGTGTGCACTATTGAGCTGGCAAACACAAAAGGATTAATGGCTAGCAGCCAGCTGAAGGGAAAGCTTTCAGATACAGTGGCTTTTTTCCCTTGAGGGAGGAAAGCTAACGAAACACTGGGGACAAAAAAGAATTCCAGAGGCATTTCCCTTTTTGTGCCAAATCTGAAGTAACCTCTTTTAATGAGTGCTGTCTTTTGCTCTCTCTTGTCAAGCTTTAGACTTTCAGGGTAGCCAGAAACTGGCAGACTGGTCTTTTGCCAGATCCATCCCACCTGTCTGTGGGCAATTGTACACCTTCAGTTCACGCTGCCATAAGAGGAGGCAAAAGCCCTGTATCTAAGGTTATTGAAAGACCTTGATTCACATCACAAACTTGTCTGTAAAAAGTCTTCAAGAAAAATTAAAAGAAGGAACAGGCAGCAAAAGACACCCTAAAATGCAATGTGAAAAGAAACTTGCAAGCAGATTGGATAATTCTTTTAATTACCATCATTGCCTCTTTGCAGCCGTCTTCCTCTTCAGTCAGTTGCTGTCCCTTTCCTTAATATTTTCAAGATGACAGATGAGAGATTCTAGTAAAGTGTGGTGTATTTATACTTCTGCTACACACATGCATTGAATAAAGCTAGTGAGGTAAAGTGCAAGCATTTCTTCTGATAACCTTAGGAAGTAACTGACTGGTAGTGAGAGCACGCCTACTTCCATTTTCCAGAGAGAAGTAACTATTGAACTAAACTGCAAAGTAATAAAATTTGTGAGAAAACCAAATACATCTTATAATTAGTAAATACTTACCATTCCAACGAGTGAAGGCTAGGATCACATCTAACAGAAGTTTAAATGAAGCAAAATATAGCCTATACCTGCTTTGCACGAACAGATAAAAAGGCCGATTACTAAACCTGCAGAAGTGAACGAAGACTCCCAACCTTCAAGTCTTCAAGTAGAACCTTTCATTTCCTTCCTTTCTTCCTCCAGCTAATGATTTTTAGCAGTAACTCTGGAAATTTTTTTAAATACAACTGTGCAGTCCACACAATTATACCATTACACATGGACCTGAGGCTGAAGTGCAGGTTCCTCCCTGTATATTGCACAAGGCCATATGGAGGCTCCGTGCTCTATGGATCTCTGCTTTATTTTTACCCGTTCTTCAGCAGTTAGTGGCAAGGCTCAACTAGGCCTAATTTCTGAGCTGTAGACAGTAACTACAACAAATCACTGAATAAAACCTACTGACAGATGCAGACAATGGATTTTCTTTATGTGAAATTCATCCATGATGCACTTACTTAAAAATACTTGATACAGATACTTCATATAAATCTGGCATCAGACGAAGCACTGTCAGTCAAAATACTTCTTACTCTTAGCTATCTCCCCAGTAATTGTAAGAACCTCTTCTACATACAGGACTTATACAGAAATCTTTTAAATGTAATCTTCTGTTTGCTGAGTAATTTGAATTTGTTTTGATAATATTACCTATCATAATGGCTGTGGAAAAGTAACCAGAGACTGTAACAATGCACAGCAACGTAATTTTGTTTTCACAAACAAAATCTATGCTAGAACTCATGTGTGAAGGTCTCTTCAGTATTACATTTTGGTATTCACAAAACCAAAAATGAACAAAATGGTAAAACAAAAACCATGCTGGTGCAAAATGAAGTGTAACAAGACTGTGATAGATGCAAGAGAAATAAAGGCCGTAAGGAAATAAAGCAATGGTTACAAGACACCAGGGACAGTGGCACTGTGATAGCTGAACTTGCTGATCTCAAATGGTTAAGTGTGAGGTGCCTGGCTGCATGTCCATGTGAAATCTCTGCCTTCTCAAGGAAGGAACCAGTGAAAATGCTTACAATATTCCCCTCCCTGCCCCCACAAATAGCAGATGAAGCCCAGCGTCAGTATCTCAGTGGTAAAGAAAGATGCTAGTAGGTACAGCAAATGGTAGATCTTTGTCGTCCTTGAAGACCAGAGGAAGCAGCCTGTGTGAACTGGCCAAAGTCACTGGAGGAATGTCCAAGGTATGTGCAATAAGCCAAGAACAAGAGTCCATGATGAGGCCTCAATGGTATTTGCTAAAACCAGAAGGGAAGAAGGACACGGAATAGTCAGACTACAAGCTGATGACACCTAGATGAGAATTCTAGTTCTAACAGGAAGGAAAGGCCAACCCTTTCACTCGTACCAAAACCTTTGCATAAGCCAGAATGAGTGGCATTCCTCAGGGGTCAATATTGGTATGGGTGCTGTTCAATATCTTTGTCAGCAACATGGACGGTGGGATCGAGCGCACCCTCAGCCAGTTTGCCAACGACACCAAGCTGTGTGGTGAGTTTGACATGCCGGAGGGAAGGGATGCCGTCCAG